>NC_072461.1:4137524-4162897 GCF_027596085.1 Anoplopoma fimbria
AAGTGGATGTAGTGGGAGAAGTCTTGATAAGATGATTCAAGGGTTGTCCTAACATGTCAGATTTTTTTCCCCACCAACTTTTATTATCTAGCATTACCTTGTATTCTGTGTCACGAGCATGACAAGGACCACCTGTAGGTTCATCTGAGGCACATGTTATTCTCACAGAGAGCTCCACACACCAGCTGTTCATTTTGGCATTGGCCATAGGGAAATACATTGCATAAGCTTTATGTATGAATAATTTATGCAAGCTTGATGTCATAAGCACCATGGTTCATGCTTACCTAATGGAAACCTTAACTGAAATAGATATACATAACGTACATATAGAAGTAAGTGAAATAGTAATAAACTAACTCTGCTGGTTTACAGTCAATCTGTTGATAAATTGTCTGGTTAAATATTATTCTAAGAATTCAATCACCTCTGACAATTACATATCCCAAGAAAAAATAAAAGTGGTGAGAATACAACAATTAAAACTTCCAATTACATTTAATAAGTAGCCTAACACATCCAACCATAGCATGAAGAAAGTATTTCATGTCAGTGTTTGTTTGATAATGAGAGCCACCCAGCTCAAACAAAAGCCTGGTGCTATCTGGTGATGTAAGAATGCTCTAGTGTGTGGTCTGTTGCTGAGCAACTGACAGCTCTATATTAGATCCAGTTAATCATCTTCTGTCCTCATGTGGTTGGAAAGTGGACACTTATCCAGGCAGAAGGTCTCTAATGGAGCATCAAAACAGACATTATGTTCCCCTGCTGGGCACCAAGTAGCCAATTTCTCCAGAGGCTATCGAATTACATCATTGCATCAGTTTGAGCTCTGCTTCTGTTTCTGCTGAGACATGGCAAACAGCTTACAACCACAGAGGACAGGAGCACTTATCTGTTATAAAATAATGAGCATATTGTTATTCTGGGGTCCTACCTCTGCATAAAAAAGCTTAGTGTCAAAAAGAAAATGCAATGTTATAAAGTTTTATTCAAAGCATTGTAGAAAAAACATGACTATAGACCTTATGAAGAATATGGCTCCTAATGCCCATTGGGTCTCTCCTCTGACTGCAGCCACTGAGCTCTTGCATAACTTAGTCAGCTTGCCAAGTTCTGGTGTACTGCAGCATCAGCAATTGCACTACTCATTCAAGGCTAAGGCTGCACATGAAGATGTCATTCAGAATTCTTGAAATATCCACATGTAATATCATCCCGGGCCTCATCGGCTTTGCTCACTGCATGTACAGAAAGAGGCCCTTGCTCCGTCATAGCGGCAGCTCTTCAGCCACAGCAGCTGTTACAGCAGAGGGAAAGTGGACACCGTTCAGACTGAGCAGACTCAGAATGTCCTGTAAACTCATGTGCAGCGCCGAGGGATCGCAAAGGTGTCGTTCATCGGCAGATGTGTTTAACAGCCGAAGGAGAAAGGCAGCTCTGGTAAACAGGCCACACAGGGTGCCGTGGAAACGGGGGTCCATGAGGAGCGCCAGCCAGGCCGGGGTCAATGTCTCAGCTGATGAGGATAAATATTTGCATTGTAACACAGACAATTTAGAATATTCCACAGCTTGACATATATATATTTAACCCATTCGTATATTCATGCTGATGTGGTACCTGGCTGGAGCTCTTTGCAGACGGCGAGGTTGTCTAGAAGCGGTGCAGCACTCTCCGTGGCCCATGCACTCAGCCTCTGGGCCACAGCAGAGGATTCAGAGGATTTTCCTGCCATCTGCAGCAGGTAAGGCAGCACATGTGCAGACATCACAGAAGGCTCTGCGTACACATTGGCCTCATCCTGCTCGTACAGACTGGAGCACCTGATTGAGAGAGCAAGAATAACAGTTCAGCCACAATCAAATCGAGGCTGCTCTGTTTGTACAAGTGTATTGATTCAGTGAGGTAACAAACCCTGTCTCTGAAGCCTCTCTCAGCACAGATCTGAGGTCAGGCTGGGGAAGGTGACACAGCAGCACCTCCATTGTGCCAGGAGTATCCCAGCATTCCTCCAGCAGCAGATCCAGTAGGAGGGGCAAAGCCTGGTTCACCTGAATAAGGTAGACGCTCCTTTGGCGTTCTCCTTTTCTCACATGGCGCAGCATGGAAGTAAAACAGGCCGCTTTCATCCTCACCTGCTGGCATTGGTCCTGCAGCAGGTAAAGGCCCGTGTTGATCGACCTAAACCAAGAAGATTCAACATTTTTCATTTCTGTTTAGCAGAGAGGATGATTTGTAGACAACACTGTTTGACCTCCTTCACACCTGATCATGATGGCAGGCAGAGAGCTGTGGCTCATCAGAGGAACTCCGGCCACACACAGAGCTTCAGCGCACGCCAGCCTGAGCACTTCAGGTGCGTCTGGGGATCGATGGCATTCCAAGATGCTACACCAGCGCTGGAGCACGGATATCTTAAGACTGATCCACACAAATATGAGAAGGAAATCAGAGCTGCAGGTAGAAACATTCCAGTACATTATGTGACTCTATACTAAATTAAAAAAAGGCAATAAAGCATGTTAAAACCTGGAGCCTGAAGCCTGGGAAAGCAGCAGACTAGCAGAATACAGAGCCTGGGATAAAAACTCTGGCCCCCCTCGCTGGTCCTCCAAGTCCCTGAGCAATAAATCCAGACACTCAAGTAAAACTGGCTCCTCCAGTGGGGCCGACTGAAGAACATATTGGGGTAAAGTAGAGTCACCTCCGGCCATCACTGCTACCAGGGCTGCAAGGAAGGTCCTGCGGTACTCCGCACTGGTGCTCAACAACGCCTCCCTCAGGTTTGACTGGAGAGGAAGAACATTAGTAGAGTCCTTTTAATCTACTTATCAAATAATAAATGTGCTTTTACATGCTAACCAGGTATACCCAGACTGTCTTGCACGTCATACAAGAGATGTAGAATTTTACATCTGTTTTCAGCATCGCTGCAAATCACACTCATGTAAAGAATGATGCTTTTTGTAAATTGACAATGTGAGTACAATATTTGGACTATTTCTAACAACTTTACATTTAACATGGTTATAGTAAAACTAAAATAAGATGCATAGAAAGTAATAAATCATTTTGACAGTAGGTAATCTTTACCCACTGTCTGTAGATATGCAGAGGGTATATTCAAGGGTATATTAAAGGGATTCAATTAAACACAGGATATACATGGGAACGCACAACTGGGTGGTCTAGATAAGGTAACATACTGCAGAGTTAATCAAAATGATCTAGATGAACAGCATATAATAAAAGCTCATAGGCACACCCTTTCTTATGTAAGAGGGTAAACAATATGTCCAGCCAGATTTTAGATGGCATTGTATTTAAGCTTCCTCGATTTCCTCACATTGTTCTGTAAAAAGGTTGTTGTACTGAAAGCTGTTAGACTGGTTTTTGGAGCGGTTGTTTTCTTCCTTCTGAAATCTACGGAGCACACCGTGTCTCACCTGCAATACCCTCTGGATCACCTCTTTCAAGCCGGCCTGTTGCGAACCTCGCCCATCCACCACCCACATAACCAATGAGAGCCTCAGATCAGGGCTTGATGCAGAGAAGTTGTCCCAGATTTGATGTGCACACTTTGGATCTGCACATAGAAAATGGATGGCTTGTTGATGGAAGGATGACAACCCGACCTACAGAGGTGGAAGAGATAAAGAATTAGAAAAATATCTGCTCGGGCATCCTTGTAAAAAGCCCCTGAAAACCTATAGGGATTCTACATGAATGCACCGCTTTCTGCCAAAGTTGGAACAGTTTTGTACAAAAAGGTGAAATGAGATTTTTCTCTCTAGAGTACTTTTTTGTACTTTAGTATCAAAACAGGGAAATATGTTTTGTCAAGTGCTACAGACATGAGGACACCTTTAAGTCCTCTGTAAAAAAAAAACATCAAACATAATAAGACCACAACATATTCATTATATAACACATTTAATCACATCTTTAAAGCGTCTTTGAGGTATTTGTCTCAGCGCTCCTCCACTGAAATTTCACAGCTGAGTAAAAAGTGAGAGCGACAAGCGCAGCATTTTGGCCAAAGTAAAAAAAATTCAACTCTCGGCGGCCAGAAAGAAGCGCCAAACATGTAGTGTTTAGGGCAGGCTAGATGCCCAGTGCATGGTCACGCTGTTTGTAGCATAGTGTAAATAAATCAAAAATCTAATCATTTAAATAAATGCTGGCCTCAAGAAAAATGTATTCGGTGGACACGGCCCCTAAAACTAAGCAAATGTGATTTGATAATTTTTCCAACAGAGCCCTGCCCACTTAAAAGCATTGAGACAAAATCGTACATACAGAAACATCTTATGTGACATAACGTTCAAACTTTGGCAGAAAAGGTTGTGTTTGTGTATGAATCCACCAAATTTGCTAAAATTCCTATTAAGAGAAAATGTGATATGTACCCTGTAAATGCAACGTCCATGGTTTAATTCCGGGCCATATGCATTTGCTGAACGTCAACTCTCTCCCCGTGTTTCCTGTCTATCTATGTATATGGATACCATCAATAAACGGCTTAACTGTCCCCCTAGAAAAACAATGTCTGTCTGTTTACATGTGGGTGTGTCAGCATGTGTGTCTCTCACCTGAAGCTCCTGTTGAGGTGTTTGGAGGTCATGCATGAGTGTGTCACTGAGCTTGGACAGGTAGGTCTCACAGCAGAGACTTCTTAGTGAGTCTGCCACTCCGAGGTAGGCTGCTCTCACTAGGGGGCAGCGTTGAGCTTCAGTCACCAGCCACATCGAGGCGTCCACCCGGCTCAGCACCTCACACAGGTCAGCTGAAGGGTCACTGGGGATAGAAGCACAGCAGGATTTCAAAGACAGCGTTTGATGAATGAATTCAGTTGGCCTTTAAAAAGCCTGAACGTGTCTGATGAAAGAATGAACAGCTCTTTTTAGTCTCACCTGACTGTGCGGAGAGCTCTCTCCAGGGTAGCTTTGATCTGCAGCAGCTGTCCGTGGAGCCTGTTGTGGCAGCAGCGCTCCTGTGCACGGGGCAGTTGAGCCGTCAGTTTGATGAGGATGTCCATGTACTCTGAGGGGGGAGTCATGGCAACCAAAGCCTTTGAAGCCATCGCTCTCACACTGTAAATAGGACTTGCAGACAGCTGGAGCAAAGGAGGCAGGAAGTCTGACAAAGTTCTGGTAGAAAAGTCGGAGAAGACATTCACTGAGTCAAATAATATTCAGTGTGGAGATTCATAAATGGAAACAAGTCCTTCCCCACTGTTTTGAATAAACACAGATTACAATGCTAACCCTTTGTAAAGGAATGTTTCAGCAGTTTGGGAAATTCACTTATTTGAGTGTCTGTCCGCAGGTAACAAAATCTGCTCACTAATTAAAACGTTATACAGTATTTTGTTGATGTGTGTTTGTTGTTTAATCTATAAAAAAAGAAGTGTATTGTAAAAAGTGTAAAACAAAAAATCACCATTTTACAGGGGTGATTTGATTGACCATTTCTTGGCTGGGAGCGATTACCAAATATTGTTTGAAAGAGCAATAATGTGATGGATTTTGTTACTTTTGGACAGAGCCAGGCTAGTTGTTTCCAGTCTTTCTGCTAGGCTAAGCTAACCAGCTGCTGGTTCCAGCTACGTATTCATTGAACAGATATGAGCGTGATATTGATCTTCTTATAGTACCCATGGCAAGAAATGTTATTCTTTTAAACCACGAGAACCTTTCTTTTTCTCTTCTCCAAGTAAGCAACTTATTGAATACACTGGCCTAATATTTGGTTCAAATGAAAACATACACTGTTTAGGCCTGGATAAAAAAACACTGCTGTAAATAATTATAGGAGAAAACCTGACTAAACTGTCATGTAAGAAGTAAAAAGTAATCACTCTGTTGAGTCGTGGACACCAGGCTGAAGTTGGGCTATCAGAGTGAGGACAGGGAAGAGCGAGGGCTGGAGGTGAAGCTTGGCCTCACTGGATGGACCCTGGAGGTCTTGAGCTGCCCCCCTCAGCTCGCCCAGGAGGAAGGGCTGAAGCGCAGGGTAGTGGAGGAAGAAGGCCAGTGGGGACATGCCGTTCTGGGTGGAGCCAGCCTCCTCACTGCTGGGCCGCTGGCCGAGCATTCGCCAGCACAGAGAACCTGGAAACAGATTTGAATTACTGTAGTATCAGGGGTATTAATCCAAGGTGAACCAAATAGTGGATTAATGAACTATTTTGATAATTGTTATAATCCTCAATGAATCCCTGGTTCCAGAACCTAAAATTCAAGACAGTAAACTGATCATCTGAATAAATAAAACCGGATTATTTGGATTTTGGAAATTGCAATGGGCAGCTTATATGTTCTGCCATTTCATAGGATCAACGATTAGCCAAATTATTGATGAATCGATAAGCCCTTAACCCTAATGCATTTGAACTAAAAGTAATTGTGTCTCACTGTAAAGTTGCAGAGCAGCGTTCCTCATGGCCCAGCAGGGAGGGAGAACGGAGCAGAGTGAGTGACAAGATGGCTACAGCAGGAGCGAACTGTAGGACAGCTGTTCCCAGACCAGAACCACGAACCATGGCCTGCAGAGTGTGAACCGCACACACCTGTAAGGGAAAGCACAATTATGTGACCACGTCTGTCTTTTTTAAATACCATATCCTCATTCTTGTTGCTGCGTCCACAAACCTGTGGCAGGTCCAGCGTTTGGTCCCAGTTCTCGGGCAGAGGGGTTTTGGCTGTCTCCAGTAAGGTCTGCATACTGTGGGCTAACAGTGGTCTTGCTTTACTGGCCTCCTCTGCTGACACAACACACAGGATGAGCATAGGCAGCCCTGCGGCCCGCCGGGTCACCGAGGTAGAGCGAGGGGACCGCACAACCTGCAAGCCCTATAAAGAGACAGCAGAGGAAAAGGATCTATAAGCCAGTAGTTCAGGATCTCCATTTATTAAGGAGAAATACATTCAAGAATGTATGGCCACTCACTTTCTTCAGCATGTGGGCCGGTATGTCACTAAGCTCTGGATCATTGCTGCTCAACAGAGAGGCACAGAACTTGGTGAAGCCTGCACAGCATCCCTCTACTGCCCCCTGGTGAAGAGAAATGGGTCTTTCAGAAACAAACATGAAAGTCGAGGTGATTCAGACTAAACGCCTCTAAATGGATTTTAAAAATCGTACCCAGTGACGGCATTTGAGAAGAATATTCTTGAACACTTTTGATGCTCTCATTAGATCCTCCTTTGCTAGCAGGCACTTGCTTGGTTTGGATTCAGTGATAATTTTCTCCACCAGAGAACCTAAAAGGATTCCTACTTCCTGATGAGAAAACATGAAAGCAAGTCATTTTGACACATGCAGCAAATCTGCTAAGCTGAAGTATTATATTTCTGCCATCTCCCAAAGTCTTAAGGTATTCAATTATACATTTTAAATGGTGCATCTTGTTCTTGTTTACCTTGAGGGAGACCCAGCAGCAGGTGAGAACGAGGCCGTGCTCCTCAGATAGCAGGACACACTCCTCCCCATCCCTTTGGCCTTCAGACTCCTGGGCTATTAGAGAGTTGATGGCGTTTCCCATATCACAAAAAGAAGGCGGGGCATCTAAGAGAAGAGAGAGCGATTTACTGTGTGGTAAATCTGAAATGGAGTGTACTTTATCTCCAGACCCCTCTCTATTCTGCAGATCGCTCCATTACCCTTTTCAGTGACACAAGCATCCTGGTCTCCATACAGCAAACTGAGCAGCAGCAGGGACAAGTTCTCCAGCAGGACCAGCAACTCAACGGTCAGACTGTAGTCAAGTGTGTCATAGACACTGCTGGGTGCCTCAAGCAAACACCTCTGGAGGGCACTGAGAACACCTGGAACATAATTCAATTTAATTGAAAGGACTTGAAGCAACGTTTCCAGGGCTAAACCTCATTTGTGGTAGAAGTCAGAGTTGTAGATCTAAACGCTCACCATGTACTGGCTTGGTTCTGGCAGCGAGCATCATGTCAGCCTTGGCTGTCAGATAATGCTCCTCCAACTCCTTCACCAGGAATTTTACCATGCAGGAGGCCTGGTGGTTAATCCCTCCGCTGACAGTAACGTTACCGTTCAACCTGCAGCTCTCCGGCTGATCTTGTGATCTAAAAGTAGAACAACTGATTAACCCTTGCATCTAAAGCAGGAATAATTCTGTATGAAGGTATGTAGAGGGTATGTAGAGGGCAAGGCTTACTTCTGAAGGAGGACCTTCATCATCAGTGCTCCCATCTGAGCCTCCTGCACCCGAGGGCTGCACAGAAGCTGTCTGGCTCTCATGAGAAGCACTGCAGCGACGTCATCTGGAAAACTGGGCGGGAAAAACCTCAACAATAACCCAGCTGAGAGCTCCCGAATCTGTAAAGGAAATTAAAAAAAAAAAACCTTATCCATGCTCTACAAATATTCTTCAACTTCACTCCTTGATTTGAACAACATAAAAACTCTACCTCGTTTGTAGAATCTTCTAAACAGCTGATGAGGACCAGCTGTTTTGTCCTGCAGACAAAATCCCACTGTCCTCTTTGTCTGGCGCAGTTAATAAGAGACCCCATATTCACTGCAAAACATTTTTACAAAGCTCATTTAAACTTCAAGCCAAAATAATATAAACTATAGAGTTAACATTTGATTGGAATTATGCATACTAGCACCATATAGTAGTATAAAGAAAAATTTGCCTTTTTGACCCTTTTCCACTGGTTATCCAGTTTACCTGGAGGTTGTCCCTTCCGTTTGTCTGGGCTCCAGGTGTCCGTGCAGGTCTCTAGCACTGCAGAAAGCAACAGCAGCGCAGTCTTCTTCCTCTGAAAACTGTGTCCTGGTGCCAGATAGCTGTATGGAAGCTGACCCAGCCATTCAACAAAACCTACATGATATACGAAAAGGTTTTGATGAACATCAAATAGACAAAAGAATGAAAAGGTTAACTGACAAAAAGACTCACAAACAATAAAACAAAGGCAGATATAATTAGGCTGGAAGCAAATTGGCCTTATCTGTTAACCGTCTCCTGATATGACTTGTAACTATAGTGAGCATTAGTAAGGAATATAGAGATGTTCAGAGAATTCCGTATAGACATAAGAAGTTTAGAAGAAACCACAAATACAGCATGATAAATCTATATCCGTCTGTTCAGTAGAGCAGTCTATTTTTGTGAATATATATGTCAGGTATCTCACCTATTCCCTGCTCCAGTTCGTCCTGCGCCCTCTTTGAGTCGGTGGCTTCTCCTTTCTTTTTGCCTTTCTGTCCTCTGACATGAGCCAAGCAACCGTCTCTAATACGAACCAGAAACCTCTTCACTCCGGCCTGGAAATGTTGGCGAAAAGGCGAAGACTCACAGTTTAGGTTCTGAGGAATAAACACTCTCATTATGGACATCTCCTCTGTGCTCGGAGTGTCTTTGGTCTTTGGGCTGCAGCAGAGGAGGTTTAGAGCAGCGAGACGGACTTTGTCGTCTGCAGATCCTAGAGCTAGATGGAGGATCTCAAGGGTGGAGCTGCCCTGCAGAGCCCAGGGAGATCCTCCGGTCGTGGCTCGATAGGAGCTCACGATGCAGGCCCAGGCGTGGAGGTGGCCCGGAGCGAAAGGGTCCAGAGAGGCCAGCAGAGGATCCATGGCAGAGGGGAAGACTTGAAAGGTGCAGGGTAACAAGTATGTTGAGCTGTTGTTCTGTAGAAGAGTCACATCGGACATCAGCGCCTCGTGAAGGACGGGCCGCCAGCGCCTCGCCCACTGATTGGCCAGATCCAGCTCAGTGTGTGAGGCGTCACACAGCTCTCGACGCTGCTGCTGGATCAGACACTTATAAAGCTCTGATCCACATGGCGACAGGTGATTGGTCGACAAGCACTTCAGGAGATGATTGGGTATTTCAGCATATTGATCCAGCACCTGATGGATTAAAGAAAATGATGAGAAGTCCTGAGCACTACATTATAACATTATTAACCCGGTAATAGCCTGTAATCCTCACCATGTCAGTACCCAGATATGGCAGCAGGGCACAAAGGCGATGATATTTGGCTTTGGCTTCCCAAGGCAGTTTGATTATTCGCTGAAGGAGAGTAAAATAAAGAGGCTTCTTTGTGTCGCTGAACTGCTCACAGTCCATCTCATAGAGGTCCAGCAGGAGACAGAAAGCGCTGCGCACAAACTCTGACACACCTTCCACCTGTAAACACACAGTAAGACAGACGTCACGGAACAATCTAAGCAGTAATAAGTTATAATAAGTTATTAGAGTGCCTAACATGGGGTCCACTGTTTGGATAGGAAAGAACTTGGTTGTTTAACACAGCTATATAACACTTTACATCCTTTGAGAGTTTTGCCCCCAAACAAAACTGCATTCTTTAGGAAATTCTAAGCATACTATACTATATACTGCATTATCTGGTGGTCCATTGGGTTAACAAAGTCAGGTATTGCTCTTTTTCTTACATGCTTTTGTCAGGTTTTTCATTTTGCAATAATATAATGTTGTTAATTTGACTCACAGGGCTTTCTGCATTGGTCCAGGTGATGTGAATGAGCTGTTGCTGCAGGCTGCTGTTGTCAGGCAGAAGGCGAACGCCCGTCATCTTCCAGATATCGGGCAGACATTCTTTAACTTTCTTCAGGCACCGTGTTAATGCTGCAACAACGTGTAATATTTAAACAGGTGATTTTGCTATTTCAGAACATGACTCAAGAACCTGGACATTACTCACCTTCAAACGCAAAGTAGTGACAATCCCGCTTCTCCTCACACAAAGCATAGACCACAGGAAACAAACCTTTCAGCAGTAAACAAGTCTGAAAAGAGGGAAATGATGGATTTGGTGATGAAAACAAGCACACCAAAGTTAAAAACATGTTTTTGACCTGAGCTTTTACTAGATGTACTTGTGTGGCATCCGCATGTGAACTGAGGAGGATGCTGGGTCGACAGCAGGTCAGGAGGCCCCGGCTCACAGCCAGCCTGTCCACTCCGTCCTTCCCTGTAGGGCAGCACTGAACCTGGAGAGCACCAACAGTCAGCAGCCAGGGCTCTGAGAAATAACAGAAATGAAAGCTATTCGATCGGGAATCTCTAGGCAATCAATCTCAGTTGTAGAATTTGTAGTGTATATAGCTTTTATGTTTTTCGTTATGTAGTTAAACAGAGAAACCACGTCTGTTATCATTTAACCCACATGTGCACATACTGTGGGTCTTATTCCTAAATTGGCTTTGCTCATGCTATTCGTCCAGCAGTGTTGGTGGTTACCTACCTAAGTGAGTGACCTGTAGCAGACTCCAGGCAGCAGCTTCTCCATCTCTGCTCTCTGGTGCAGTGTTGATCAGCATGGCCACAGCAGTGCCTGCCAAAAGACAAGTGTCCCGGTTGCAGCACTGCAAGACAGGACACACTGACTGATAAGACGAAGCAGGTAATAAATGAACAGGTGTCTTATCCATTGAATGAGTTATGTTAAACTAATGAATTAATAAATAACAAAAACCTGTCCAAGTATTATGTCCATAAGAGCCTGGAGGATCTTCTGCACTGTTGGGTCGCTGTGCTCCGTTGTCCACACCAGAGGAGCCACTTCACTGGGCAACAGCTGGAATACTTGCAAACACACCTGCAGAGATCACAGTTCTCAGGTCAGTAACAAATATAACACAACAAGTCCACGATGGATGCAACGGACTGATTCATGAAGCACACTGCTCTCGATGTACCTTGACAGCAATGTAACACAGCGGCCCATCTCTCAGGGATTCTTTCTGCAATACAACCAGGAATAACTCCGACACTTTCTTCAGCAACGACGGGAAAGACTCTCGCCACACCTCACGACCGACAGTGCTGTCTTCCAGGAACATACAGGCTAAAAAGAGGTTTGGTTTTTTTCCAGTAAAAAAACAAAACGTTGATTAAAACTTACATACGAAATTAGTGACATGGTTGTAACACCTCATCTTTAGCACTAACCTCTCTGCAGATCCTCAAAAGACAATACCTGAAAAGAAGATGATGTAAAAGTTACCTGCAGTGCCTTTATGCAAATATATGACTAACACAAGTCAAGTGAGAGCTCTGTACCTGGTCAGTATGGACTATGGAGTGCAAACAGCGATGGGTTTCTCTAAAAACCAATTGGTGGTCCACCTTTGCCAAATGTTGCAACATCTGTGAAGCAAATATGAAGTTACAATGAGACTCAGTTCTGTTTCAAGCATAGTACCGTATACAGATTTACTGTAGGACTGACCTGGTCCACTTTACGACAGGCTGCAGAGATGTTGACCATCTGTAGCTGCATCGAGATGAGGAGTCTGACGAGGAGCAGGAGATGACTGTCCTCTAAATCATGAAGCTGAGCCTCTGGAATTTGTCTCAGCAGCTGGACAGCCTCCTCTAAACAGCGCTCCTTACATCTCTTCGCACTACTCCTGTTTATGCAAGCACACTCATTCAGTCATCACACCTTATATTATAACCGTGATCAAACATGCTGAGGTTATAGGTACCAACCTGGAGGATTCAGACAGTTTATCAACAAAGAGCCTGAGTGTCTGGCTGACATTTCCAGGGGCTTGATCCACGGCGATCACACAGTTCTGCAGACTTGTCATCAGGTCTTTAAACGACATATTTGTTTTATTAACTCCACTGTACGTACACCTCAAACTGCACGCTGGCACTACAGTCACGTGACAAAACTCTTGTTCTACTGTTGTAAGACAAGTGGACATCGTAGAATCACTGCAGCATGCCTCCACCTAGAGGCAGATTGGGGTTTTTTTTTTTTGTCAGAGGGTTTTTAATTTGTTTTCAGTAGTTAAATCAGATCATTAAAAAAAAACACATCCAGAGCCTTATATTCTGTTAAGGGACACAATTTGGCAGCCATTGCAATCATTTTATATTAATTGAAATTGTTGATAGGAGCACTTATGTAAAATTGTTTAATAAAAAAAATAAAATAAATATATATAATATATATATATATATATATATATATATATATATATATATATATATATATATATATATATATATATATTATGAATTGACAACATGACTCCAACGTGACCAGTAAGCTGTTTTCTTGTGTGCACAGCATTTAAAGGATGTTCTTTTATTCTAACCATTGTATGGCTGTAGTAACATGCACCTACCACTCCAGACCGGAGGAGGTCGCTGACGTGCATTCATTCCTCCTGTTTCCACAGAAGAAGAACTCTTCTAGGCGGTGATTGGCTTAAAATCCGGTTGCCAAGACATCGCTCACAGTTTACACCTATGTGGACTTCATAATCTGACTTTAACCAAATGGCTAACGTTGTTGATATGTTATTTTCCTATTTATTCATTTCACGCCAAGTCACGTGTGTTTTACTCTTCATCGCCTTGGCCCACACTCAAAACACTGTCGGTAAGACCGTACTATATGTGACCCCTGTACGCACAATTCATTAATGTTTACATTAAAATAGCCGTCGTTAACGTAAAGTTACGTTTTACAGTTTTCCAGCCGTCACGTCTTACAGCAACTGGACCAACAGTCACTGCACTTTTGCTCGGACACACTGCGGATTCATCTCTGATTGTGAGAACAGTGTCTCCATCTAATACAACAGGTAACGTCCTCTTGATCTGCCTCCTCTCAGGTTGGGACTTGTTTTCTAGTAAATACCATGTTTGTTTGATTTATTATGAAATTAAAGGTATTATCAGAATCAGAAAGTCAGCTTTGTTGATGAGCCCAACTGTGGACGTGATGAATCTGTTATTAAGGCGTGAGGTGTTGGTCCTGATGGACTTTAGCCACCTGCCAGAGGAAAGGGGCTCAAACAGTTTGTGTCCAGGGTGAGAGGGGTCGGCTACAATCTTTCTTGCCCGCCTCAGGGTCCTGGAGGTGAACATGTCATGGAGGGATGGCAGATTGCAACCAATCACCTTCTCAACAGAGCAAATGATACCCCAGCTGGTGATGGAGGAGGTCAGGAGGGACTCAATGATGGCGGTGTAGACCTGCGTCGTCATTGTCTTTGGCAGGCTGAATTTCTTCATCTGCCTCAGGAAGTACATCCTTCCATCGCCTTCTTTGTTAAGAGGTGATGTTGAGCTTCCACGTGAGTTCCTGGTTAATGATGGAGTCCAGGAAGCGGAAGGACTCCACAGTGGAGACCAGGGAGTCAACAATCTTCACTGTCTTTGGGTAGTTGGTTATGGTTTGTTTTCTTTTACAGGAAGCATTGGCTCTCCATCATGTAGAGGTGATGTAACACAGTGGGTGCTCACAACGGAGCAGGTGGGAAAGGTGAGAAAAAAGCCAATCTTACAGTGAACATTTTCATTATATTTACGGAGATTTTAATAATGCTTGCGTAAAGTGCAGTTGGACAGGGTTCAATCAAATAAAAGCCTCCAAAAATAGATTTAATAGAGCTGATATTGTGTGTGAACATCCATTTTTCTTTATGTTTTATGTTTGTTTAATTTTGGTGCCCCAGACTGCAGTTCGGGTTCAACTGAGACTGGAAAAAAATCTGCGCTTGTGTGGTGAGAATGAGACAGACACAGACTGCTGTCCAAAGCCATTGTGTGTCCTGGAGACCCTTCAGGTGTCTGCATGTGTGGGTGGCACACCTCAGGCTTCACTGCTGATCCAGGTCAAGATACACGCCCTGTTGGTTCCTGCGAATGCTGGATCTGGTGATTTAGATTAAACTTATCTCATCCCAATTGGCCTTCATACTAACGATGTAAGCGCTTAGAGAGTTCCACGTTTCTAATAGATATAAATCTCTTATCCATTTCAGATAATAAAACAGTCATTCCAAACCAAGTGTACCAACCACTGGGCTCTTGTCCCTGTGACCTCACATTCAGAGCTTGTGATGTACGCTGCTGCTGTGACAAGGTATTTACATCTTTAACATACTTTCTTTGCCCAAGAGAACATTTCATTTTAGACAAATGTATGTCCTTCTGTATTAATCAGCAATAAACGCTTTTGTCTTTCCCTCTAACAGGACTGTTCCATTGAAGATTTGAAGCTGTTTGCTTCACACTGTCTCCCAGGGCCCTTTGGTGGACAGGTCTCTCCTGCTCCAGATTATCAGTGCTCTGCTCAGTCCTCTGAAAACTCCCCAGATTGGTTTCCATTTTTATGTGTCAATTCTCCACCTGAAAACAACCCTTACCTTGGGCTCTTTTACCAGGGAAACACAATGTAAGAAATTATTGAATATATGTTTTATTTTTGCATTGTTTGATTCTTTATATATTGTTGTTTCATGTTTTCATTATTGATATTTTGCCCTTTTACTTGTATAGCAAATCTAAGCCTGGCTCATCCTTCCAAAGCCCAGTTTTGTCAGCTCCACTGCCAGTTAGTGCTTATATTCAAGGAAGTCCCATTTTCTCATTAAATGACCAGTACTTCACTATTCCGCAGGTTAGTTGTGTTTATGTTGTTTTGTGTATGAATGAAATTATATTTTGCATTGTATGTGTCTCAAAAGCTGTGTCCCCAACTAATGCCTTCTATATTTCTCTTCCACAGAAGATGTTTGGTCAGTGTGTAAACAATGCTCCTGCAGCATTTTTGAAAGATTTCAACGTGAAGTGTGTAAATGTTCTACGCTCCTGTCCAACTGGATTTCCCTTACAGACACTACCAACAGATTTAAGTGTTGAAGTGAAGAACGGACAAGGGGGTTTGTATTACCTGCTAAACATACTGTAGCAATGCTTTGATTTGTTCGGCAGCTCTTTGAATCCATGTGCCTTCAATTTTTTATTCTTTTTCATGTATTCAAGGTGATGTTATAGTGGATGTAATTGATGAAGTGGCCATTGACATGAGTCAGTTTATTTCAAGCACAGATGTCACCTCAGGTATGGAGATAACAACATATCATTACTAAATCAATTTAAACTGACCGTTGACCTAAATATTAAGACTTGTTAACATTTATCTGAAGACGAGGGCCTGGTATGTGAGAACGTGACCTTAGCGCTGGATTACAAATTCTACTGGAAAGGAAATGCCATCACAAGTATCACACTGACTCACACCGTTGGGACGATCACTTTAAATAGTAGTGGTAAGTGCCGATAACGCCTGTCCACGATTTGGCTGATCACCAGTCATAGTTGAGAGATATGTTTGCTATAGTTTGGGCTCATTTCTGCTTCTTTTGTCTCCCCAACAGTGGCGTTAACTACAAGGTATTCTGCTGTGTTTCTAAATGGAGAATTAATGGGTGAACCAAACTCAGGGAATCCAGGTGAGAGCAAGATACAATACTTAGTCCTGAGAATGGTTGTTGAAGTGAACTCTTTTGTAGAAAATCGTTCACAGTACATGTTGCAGTAAGTAACACACAATCACTTTAAATGACAGGGTATCAGGTGGGAAGGCCTGTTATTGCTGGAACTCTGGACACTTTGGACAATAATACAGGCTCAGTACAGAGGACGTCAATCAATGTTTGGAAACCTGGTAAAATCGATTAAGAAGTGTTATTGACTATTGGCTCACTGCATTTAGTGTATTAATGAATTATGTGTAATTTAATCAAAACAAGTTGACAAAGAGACAACATTATTTTCTGTTGTGGCTAACAGTGAGTGATGGACTTTGTTCCACTGCTGAGATGAAACCAGTTCTATTTGGGGAGAATTCAACATCGGGATGTCTGCTCCCTGTCAGCCGACAGAATCTGACTCAGTGTGATCTCCTGAGGTCAGTAGCTCAGCATGTGTTCATGTTTGATCTATTGATAGGACTTTGTGTTGAAGTATAAATATAATGTATTTCCCTTTAGAGAGGCTGTTACTTCTCTCCAGGCTGCTTTGATTACAGCCACATATGTGGCAAAGAGTGGAAATCCAGATCCTCTAACAATGACAGACTGGTTGAACATAAGCTGTAAGTAGAAGCCAAGAAACAATTTATGCAAAGATTTCTTTTTGAAAAGGTCATACGTATTTTTGTAATGAGTCTATACATTTGTTAATATTCAATTTATTTATGCTATACTTTATTACTAATACTTCTAATTTATGTTTTACTTAATTGTTACACAAATCTATAAATTCCAGTTGTGACACTGAACTCAAGCACAAATACGGAGGACACCACAAGTTCATGCAATGGGGTTCCATCCCACCAGCATATCCATGTTTGGAGTCTTATCACTGGCATGGTCGAAGGCATACCTCAAAGGGATATCCGTGTTTTGCAAATCAGGTGTGTACTCTTATCGAAATGCGCAGTGTAAATTGCATTTTCACTGCAGCCGTTAATCATTCATTCATTTTGATCAGTCTTATAAGTCAATGTGAATCATGGATCTTATTTTGGCCATTTGTAGCTACAGCCTGTCCCCCTGGGAACTGGATTGTGGAGGAGGGGGTGTCTCTCCATGTTTGGATCCGTTGGAGACTAAGTTGTTTCCCATCACTTCCTCAGTCACCTTTACTGACATTCCCATCAACACAGGACCACCAAAAACCAGGCAAGATGGACCGTTCTGAAGAGAGTTGTTAACTTGAGCCAAAAACATTACTGTATCTATGAGCTGCCTGACTGATTCTTACCTAGAGTGTGATGTTTTTTTTTTGTTTACCCCAGGTTTCAGGTCAACTTCACAGAGTATGACTGTAACAGGAATGATGTGTGTTGGCCTGAGCTAGCCTTTCCCATCACAAAGTATTACACAGGTGGGCATTTATCTAGTCCTAGGTAATCTGTCAAGTGTTTATTTGTGTCTTGTAGTTGATCATTCACTAAATTTGAACTACAGCTCTGAAACATTTCTGAGAGAATCACTTTTTATGTATAAAAATAGATCCTGACAGTACCATTACTGACTTATTTCAACTTTTATCCTCCCTAGGTGAGCCATATTCTCAGTCATTGGCTAAGGGCCTCATCTTAGTTTTCTTCTTTATCACTGCCTCGATTCTTGGGACGCCATGGAGACAAATCCGACAGGCATGGACCTAGTGCTGCTCTCTAAAACCTTGGGAGAGTGAGAGTCTAACAAGGATGATGTATTTAAATGTCACTGAAATGTAAATACACCTTTTTACATTAGACACTATTTTTATAATAATATCGTTTTTACTTATTTATGATATGTTTTTGGAATGTAAATTGTTGTATTGGTGACCAATTTTGTAATAAAAATATTTTTTCTATGACTTGTTTTAAGGCTCAATCCCTTGCTATTAGTTCGAAGTATTGTTCCAAAAGATTAAGATTTTACCAGGCCCCCTCATCGGTTGATCAAGCCGTGATAATATATAAGACATGCAGCATAACAGAAAAATATTAACAGAATATTAGGACATTGTGTCGTTGATGACAACTAACATCACTCATTTCAAATATTCCAGATACTTGTGCAAAGTGTTTTATACAACTTTTTAAATGTGTTTCAGGTCAGAGATGTAAAAGCTAACAATCAAGAACAATGTTTTAAAGTAACAATCAAGAACAATGTTTAAAGTGGATACAATGTGTGCCTTGCATGTGTTTACCTCTGCCTTCAGACACAGTTGAGGGCTTCAAGCACACATGACAGGGAGTGTGTAGTGCGCAGACTCCAGGAGTCGATGCTGATTGGTCGAAGGTACTTCCACTGCTGTGGAACTGTGGAAGTTGATTGTATTCAACAGTTAGACAAGTGACGTGGAGTACTATGGACACGACAAGCCAACATCTGCTAACTACTTCAGGGACTAACAGACGGGCCGTGCTTACATGATTGAATATGTTACGTTAGCGGTTGAGTCGCAATTTCAGATTCAACTTTTATCAAAGCAAGTTTTTTTCCTCCAAGAGCTGAAGACGCAGCGCTCACCGGCGGCTAAGTTAGCCTGCTAGCTAACAGGAGCAGCCCCGGTCCTGTGGGTAACGTTAGCTATCTAAAGTCAGCGTTATGCAAATTACACACGTTATCACCGCCGGAGCTCAAACATTAAAAGCACGAACAAGGCCTTGACTAACCGGCCTTGACGTCGTACACTGTACAGGCACCGCATTGGTTAGCGTGCTAGCATTAGCCTTCAGCTCACGTTAGCAGGGACACCTCCGAGCTGTCAGAATGAGCTCTCTGCTCCGGGGGGAGGAGATGTGTCTGGCCCAACTGTTTCTACAGTCCGGGTCTGCGTACGACTGCATCAGTGAACTTGGAGAACTGGCTCTGGTGGAGTTCAGAGACGTAAGTGTCGTCGTCCCCCCAAAAAAGACACATTTGAATCTGCTTCAACAAAAGTAATGTCTCACTTTGAAACTCACTGCTGAAGTTTGCAAACATCGAAAGCATGAGACAAAGTGCACTTAAGTTTACCTTTTTGTCTGTCGGGGCGTTGATGTGATGTTGCATTGAATTATACTTAATATGAAACCAGATCTGGACATATAAGATAAGATAATCCTTTATTAGTTACAGCAGCATAGGGTATAGTGCAAACAAGAGACATGGTAAAAGAAAAACAAGATTAAAAAAAAAAAACCAAGTATTATAAATAAGCAATAAAAACAGTAAAGAATCCACAATAACTGAAATATTATATATACAGACAGAGAACTATTATAACTATAATTGCACACACATTTCTTCTTGTAACTTAAAGAAGGAAGTCATAGTTGTCCTATTTACAGCTGCAACGATTACTCGATTAGTTGTCAACTATAAAATGAATCGTCAACTATATTGATAATCAGCCAGTTAGAGGTTGTTGCTTTTTAAGACAAAGTCAAATTTCTCGGATTTAAGCTTCTTAGATGTGGAAATATTCCGGTTTCTCTACTCTGACAGTAAACTGAATGTCTTTGAGTTGTGGGCAAACCAAGGCATGGGCTTTGGGAAACTCTGATTAACGTTTTTCACTCATTTATGACATTTCATAGACAAAAAAACTTTTTAAAGACCAAACCAGTAATCCATTAATGAAAAAAATAATTCAACATTAGTCAACAATGTAATTAATTATGAGTTGCAGTCCTAAACCTGTCGATCATAGCTGTTGTAAAATGAAATGCTACCGTAGGAGGCCTGTACGGTTGCGTACTGTATGAATTATGATAGTTAGACCTGCCGATATGTTTCACACAGTATCAATGATGAATGGGAATGAGGATTGGTAATCATGCCTTGCTTGACTTAAAATGTGTCTTGAACCTGTTTCAGCTCAATCCCAGTGTTAACACATTCCAGCGGAAACATGTCAATGAGATAAAAAAATGTGAAGAGATGGAGAGGATCCTTGGTAAGGAAATATTGATCTTTGATGTACAGTTTGCCAGTTTGGTGTCTATTCATTGAGGGTTAGTTGTAGTCAAGGCAGGAAATGAAATGATGTTGCCCCAGACAGTATGAAGACAAAGCTGTGATAGGACTGAAGAAGCAAAGCAGACAGGCAAGTTGCCACAAAATAAATTTCCACTGAAGTGAGTATCGAGCCAGTGACCCTAGAGTCATGAGAAATGTCAGCTGGTTTTAGACCAATGACATGCTATCCTTAATTAACTACCGGTAAACTAACTAACCAAATCATTAGATTAGGAGAAGAGAATAACCCACTGTCGAACTTTGCTTTGGATCCAGTGTTTTTTTAAAGGCTGGCCATGGTATTTGGAGGCTCTAAAAAAATGCTTAACTGTTCGTATCTAAGTTTGCTCTTTATTTTTAACAGGATACCTTCTGAGGGAAGTCAAGAGAGCAGACATTTCACTGCCAGAAGGAGATGTGAACCCAGTTGCTCCTTTACCCAAGCATGTCATGGCTATAATGGTTAGATACTTGATCATGTAGCATCATTTATATATTTTTTATTTGAAATGTTGATTGCTGTTTTCCTGGAGAGCTTTTAAATCAGTGTTGAGTTAATTCCACTGCAACACAAATAAGTTATTGGAGTACTTTCTCTATGTAGAACACTGAATCTTACTGTGTTCTGCTCTAGTCTTTGTAAAATAGGTTATTATTATTACTATTTTCGCTGTAATGCCCATTATCACTGGGTGTCTTTGTGTATGTTCACAGGAGCAGCTGCAGAGGCTAGAGGTAGAGTTAGGTGAAGTCACCAGGAATAAGGAGAAGCTGCAGAGAAATCTGCTGGAGCTGACGGAGTACACTCACATGCTGCGTATCAGCCGTACCTTTGTACAGCGAACATCGGAGGTATGTCATTCTATAATGTAGCTTGATTCTTTACACCCACATTTCCATCTTGTTTATTAAAGACTAAACCATTTTTATTTTATTGATATGGTATTTAATTTCTGGTCTTTGAATTGATTTTTCTTCTTTACCCTCCTGGCATCTTGTCTTTACTTTTAGCGAGAGCCCCTACAAGTTCAGTATGAGGAGTTTCCCTTTCTAGAAAAAGACACAATGATGGACTACAGCAGCATGCAGAGGCTCGGAGCCAAACTTGGGTGAGGGTCGAAATTATGCTGGCTGTATCAGCATTTCGTTTAAGTTAGTGTTTGATTTATCTTACAGTTGAGAGTAGGCATTAGGTCTGTCACAGAGGGAAAAGAAAACTGGTTGCACAGCTGCTGCTGCTACAGATTTAAAGAAAGTTTAAATGATGCAAGTAGCAGACCGCTTGTACTTGTTCACTTGAGCACAAGGTGACAAAAGTAATGTAAGATTGTTTAGGTCATAGCAAAGCTAGAGGCCCTGTGACATTAGCCAGAATACTCACATGCAAACATGTCAGTGAAGATGTTGACACATACGAATGCACACCATCTCCCTCATTCCTATCTCTCTAATCTATTTAGCCAAATAACCATTGGAGCTTTGAAGTTTGAATCTCTATGTGAAGATGTTCATAATGAAATGGCTTAATGGAGCAATAGTTTTTAATCATGTTTCATATAAAAGTTTTTCTTTTGTGATGCAATGGCATTAAAGAGGACTTTTTTAGAGTTTTGAAATATATTATCAAAAGCAACACCAAACATTTTTTAAGATTATTTGGAATTAAATTATTTTCCTGAGACTATTGTGATTTTATTTTGATATCAACAATGTGCTATTTTAAATGTTACATGTTTAATTTAAGATGCATGTGCCCTAGTAGGCACATATGTGAGGCTGTTTGTGAATGCCCTTCTCATTCTCTTGCAGTTTCATTTCTGGGCTGATTAAGCGGACAAAGATCGAGGCCTTTGAGCGGATGCTTTGGAGAGTATGTAAAGGCTACACCATCCTCAGCTATGCTGAGGTTGACGAGTATTTGGAAGATCCTGATACGGTAGGATTTTCAAAGCTTGTTTTCAGAGATGTTAGAGCCTCTATGGTGTGACTTGAAAACTGCCCTGCCATAGCTTTCTATATTTCAGTGAACCCATGATGTCCCCCGTCTGCTTGTAAAATCATACTTAATATTTTAAAAACAGCAGAGGGACTCACAGGCATTAACATTGATAGGTGGATGGGCCGGCCTAGAATCATTATTTTTATTATCTGTGCCTTATCATTGATATCTCTGTGTGCAGGGTGAGCCTACCAAAAGTGTGGTGTTCTTGATCTCTTACTGGGGCGACCAAATTGGTCAGAAAGTGAAGAAGATCTCTGACTGGTAATTATTCCACAATACTTTGTCTTGTGGCTGCTCTTTTGTCAGAAAGGGGCTTATTCCTGTTTTCAAGTTGGTTTTTTTAGTAATAGTTGTGATGAATTCTGAATAACATACTTTCTCCCTCCATAGCTACCACTGCCACTTGTATCCCTATCCCAGTAGCAATGAGGAGAGGAATGATGTCGTGGAAGGGCTAAGAACTCGCATTCAGGACCTGCACACAGTATGTGTATTGTCTGGTATCTAATTATGTAGATGTTTAATCACTGACAGGAAAAAGTTACTGTTTTTGTCTGTTCACTGAGGCTTACATTATATGTTTGCCATCATCTCTGTTTGAATATAAGCTAGATCATTTCTATTATGAGAGCTCCAGGCATTTTTTCCTGGTGATGGGTTTAACATAAAGGAATACAACATTTCCAAAACAAGCTTCCAGAAAATCTTGTTTGCAGTGAATTACATTATAACCATTAAATATTCCTCATTTGAAATGGCTGATTTATTTACTAAAAGATTAACCCAATTTTCTTATAGGGTTATAGGGTTGAGTGATGAATTTGGTGGCTTTAATCCACTCTGACTGTAACATAGAATTGCACTCCTCCCCTGTAGCACATGATCAACATGAGACCTCAGCTGAAAGTTGAGCTGTGTTTTTTTTTTTTCTCTCAGCACCTCCCTGATCTTCAGTTTCTCTGCTCTTTGTATCTTCAAAATCACACTCAAAAATGCCTCTAAAATGTAAATGTTTATATATCTCTGTTTTGTTCAATGTTCAATACATAATCATATGCATTTTAAAAAATGTCAAGGTTTGTAAACTTTCCTTTTATTTCTTTTTTTTTAGTGTGAATATTTTTTTATATGATGTACCAAACTCAGAGCCCTGTTTATCTCCAACCTTGTGTAGGTACTTCATAGGACCGAGGACTACCTGAAACAGGTCTTGATGAAAGCCTCAGAATCTGTCTACACCTGGGTCATCCAGGTCAAGAAGATGAAGGCCATCTACTATATTCTGAATCTGTGCAGTTTTGACGTCACCAACAAGTGTCTGATTTCTGAGGTTTGGTGTCCTGTCAATGATATTCCCACGCTGCGGAGAGCGCTCGAAGAAGGATCGGTGAGGAAACCCTAAACAGAGCTGCTCTATTTTTACACTTTGGCTCCACTACAGACTTATTTTTCTGTTTATATATCTGGGCTAGTTGCTTCATGAACTGGAATATTGTTATCAAAACAGCAACTGCTGAATGAAGCATTACTTTTATTTTTCTCATTGAGTTTTGACTAAAGGGTAATTAATGGCCACTGTTCATTCTGTTGCTGGCTGCACAGTACAGACTTTGTATTTGGGATGAAGAAATAAAAAGATGCACCAATTAGATCAACTGTTCCTTCAGAGGATTATTTATCACAGAGCCACAACTGGCTCTCTATTTATTACGTTATGCCCAAACTTTTGAACCACAAACCGTTATTATATAGTTATTGGTCTGCACGCGTGTCTACGTCTTGCAGTGCCAATCAAATGTTTCAATTTATTATGATGTAGTGCTGACATTTTTATTTGACATTGATATTACAGAGAAAAAGCGGAGCGACAGTTCCCTCCTTTGTCAATCGTATCCCCACCAACGACACTCCCCCCACCCTGATGAGGACCAACAAATTTACCTCTGGCTTCCAGAACATTGTGGACGCTTATGGAGTCGGCAATTACAGAGAGGTGAACCCTGGTGAGTGGGATCCTTTGGTTTCTTTAAATATCTTTTTTTCAAAAGACATCACAGATATAACATAAATGTGATGCATTTGGAAGTAAAACAGACAAATGAAGAAATCCTTTTATTGTATTTGTGTAATGCTGCCTCCTGTGATTTATGTATACCGTAACATAGATTGCACAACACATAGCCTAACGTAACCAAAATGTAATCTGAAACTGACGTAACGGAAACATGCCACCGTTATAACTGATACTTTTGTCTTTCTATAATCACATTTTTTCCCCTTCTCCTTCTCATGTGTAGCTCCTTTCACAATCATCACCTTCCCGTTCCTGTTTGCTGTGATGTTTGGGGATCTGGGTCATGGAGTTATCATGGCTGCGTTTGCTCTCTGGATGGTCCTGTATGAGAACAACCGCAAACTTAAAAACACCAGGAATGAGGTTAGTGAGTACTCCAAAGCGAGTTTTTACCTGATACTCATTTGTGTGTAATACAGTGTGTGTGTTAAGTGTAAGTGAGTGATTTGATGTATATTTGCAGATCTGGAACACATTCTTTGAGGGGCGTTATATCATCCTGATGATGGGCCTCTTCTCCATCTACACTGGCCTTATATACAATGACTGCTTCTCAAAGTCCCTTAACATCTTTGGTTCAGGATGGAATGTGTCAGCCATGTTCAGGGCCGAGGTGTGGAAGTGAGTACTTTATGGCGAAGGAATCTTATGAACAACCTAGTATACGTGTTTGAAGATATAGATATAGGATGACGATTGTGGATTTGTTTCACGACGACCTACATTTAACACACACTGGTGTTTCTTGTTGTGTCCTGTTAGGGATGCTGATATCAGAGGGCACCGGTTTCTCACACTGGATCCGAATGTTACGGGAGTTTTCAACGGACCTTACCCTCTGGGAATTGACCCGGTGAGTAGAGAGTATTAAACACTGGTCATCATGAAGGACATGATGTTAACATTGCCTCTAATCATTGTGGTGGTTTAATTCATTCATTATACCAACAATCACAGGAAAAATGT
>NC_072461.1:4770497-4822997 GCF_027596085.1 Anoplopoma fimbria
GTAAAGAAGGGAGTCTGAGTTAGAGCTCTTGTTTTTTTCTTCTCTCAGTATCAGGTGAGAAAGCACGTGATGCATTTGTTTTATTTTTTTATGTGTCTATGTCCCTCTTTTGGACTGCTTTATATATGTTGGAATATACCACACACAATGTCGCTTTTACTATTTTCTATTCATAACTTTATTACTTTAAATATTACTTTATTACATTGCAAACTATATACAGTATCAGTCAAAAGTTTGGACACACCTTCTCATTCAATGGTTTTTCTTTATTTTTTATTTTTTTCTACATTGTAGATTAATATTGAAGACATCCAAACTATGAAGGAACACATATGGAATTATGTGGTAAACAAACAAATGCTCAACAAACCAGAATATGTTTTATATTTTAGATTCTTCAAAGTAGTTGAATGAGAAGGTGTGTCCAAACTTTTGACTGGTACTGTATGTCCATATCTTTACGTACAAACACTAAGTATAATTAATTACCATGTATGCAGTGTTAATCTTGTGTACACAGTTTACATTGCTGACGTTGCTTCTACTTATCACACCATTATGTTGGAACTTTGTCTTCTATTGCTCTTGTATAGTTTCCATTTTTAATTCAAGTTTTATTCAATTTAATATTATATTCCTCTAATAATTTATTGTTTACTTTCTCAATTTATCTGTACCAATTTCTGTCCTCGTGCTGCTGCAACACCTCCTCCAGGATTCAAGAAAGGATTATTTCATTTATCGTCTATTATGTTTTAGTTATTAAAAAGAAATGACCAAGGAAAGAGTCTTGCCTACACAAAAGGACATAAAACGACCTACATCTAGCACATTCGTTTTATCCAGAGTCATATTTGACTGTAACACAATAACGACGTTAAAAACATGAAAAATAAAACTTTATTACTTTCTTCTGAACAAGCATTATTTTAGAGGTGCAAGGCAGCACATATTGGTTCATAGGGCATAATTTTACAGTACTCATTATTGAACTATTGTTGGAATAGGTGTGCTGGTCCTACTGGTGTTTTAACAGTATGACTGTACTGATGTAAACCCCAGAAGGGTGGGCCACAATGTGGTTCTGCAGGTATACGGTAACATCCTCTTTTCATAAATTCAGGGGAATAAGCACATTATCCCAAACAGTCAATTTGTGGAAAATAGAGGCACATGATCATCCAGCTCATTTGCAGCACCTTGAAAAATGACTCAAACACTTGACAATAATTTGTTATATAATCAGATACATCTTAACGTCACATTAATATAAATGACACAAGATGTTCAATCTATCCGTCTTATAGCAGATACACCAATCTCTGACTTTTTAAGTCATTATTCAGAGACTGCTAAGAAACTTGATTTTGTTGGTGAAAACTCAATTTATCCTCTGAGAAATGCAGTGACAGAATTTCTGTATTTTGATCAAGAAATATAGTGGGAAACTTGGGTGCCAAGTTATTTGACATTAAAGCAGCATGTGCATCATTACACCTTATGGTTTTTCCTGATGCCACTTAGAGGTCATACATACACTTTAAAGGGTCCAGAAATGGCCAAAATGTGTTATACAAGTTGACAACAGTAGTGCATTCATTACAGTTTCAACTGTATGAAAACCATACAGATTTAGTTTAAAATAACAAAGTAATGCAGCAATTGAATCAGTTCTTGTAATCCATAACCTTTGTTGAGAGAAACATACGGGTGTAGACACAGTGTGGAACCACTGTATAATTTAAACGCAAGGTCATACAAAGAAAAGTCTTCTGGTTGGCAACAATGTAGGGTCATCTGCAATCAAACCGGCTGCCACCATCGGCATTATGGCAGTGAAGATCCTGTCCAGAGATGACAAGGGAAATGGTGACACAACGAGATGGAGACAGGAGGGATGTTTAGAGAAAAAAACTGGAAAAGTATTAGAAGCGTTGCTGTGATCACTATTCTCCTTATTTGTTTTACAGATTCCTGTAAAACAAATAAGGACAATAATAAAAATGTTCCTCTTGTGGCATTTGTAAGAAACATTATAATGTTAAATTTTACCAATGGAGGGCCTCAGGAAAAAAAATTCAAACAGGGCGGAATGATGCTGGCCTTCTTGACAAATACAAAGGTAAAGTTTGGTGAATGAAGAAAAGTGTGCAAAGGCCAAGTCAACTCATTACTTACAAGCGTCTAATTCCTGATTCGGTCTGATCAGTGGAACTGGAGCACGGTGGAGGAGATGGAGGACAAACCATGAAGCTGATGTCATCCTCAGACTCTTCACTTAGAGAAACAGAAGTGGTAATTGTTAACTTTTGCATTAGTGTAACCTGTAGTTGAGATTAGTATTATCTTAATTTTGGAAACAAAACTTACCTTTTGAAATATGCTAGCTCTTCCTGTAGCAAGAACACCTGGGCCTTGAGTTCATTCTTCTCCTGCAGGACGTCCCGCAGCTCCTGCAGGGTGAAGCGTGGTTTGTCTGAGTCCTGCTCCTGGGGATCTGGCTCTTGATCTTGATCTGTATCATCTGATACCTTCTGCAGTCAAAACATACATTCAAGCATTTGTCTTGAGCAGGAGGGTTAAACTGATACACATTTCTGACAACTGCAGAGTGATGGTAGTAATTCATATCAACAGTTTGCTATGAAAGAATTAAGCAATGAGGCAGTTTAAGTAAACAAAGCAGATTTAAAAACATAAGAAAAAGATTTTGCAAATGTTTCATAGTAAAGGAAATGTCTCCAACATGCTTGTAAGGCCTTAAGGACACACCAGCATGACAGTATGATCATGCTTCGTGTAAATAATGAGGGCATCTACTATAATCACAGTCAGACTGTGTACAGGGGGGAGATAACAGGTTTTACCAGTAACAATGTTGTCGTGTCCTCATCTTTGTCACCCTCTTCCTCATTATTTGCTCTTTTTGATGACCTTTGGAGAAGTGAAGGACTCTTGTCACGCTCAAAGCAGTTTGCCAGGAAGTCAAGGTCCCCTCCACACTCCGCCCACACTGAATTTGGTTTGATGGAGTTAGATGGCAAGGACTGGATTGATAACACAAAAACATCCACTTAAAACTTGCCAGACCTAATTAACTATGGCCAAACCTAATTTTGGTCATGGGTTTCAGCCTGCTGAAGATAAGTCCTTTTTCCTTATTCTTACCTTATGTGGTGACATCCCAGATCTGGTAAGAGAGGTTTCTCCTATATCAGTGACCTCATTCTCCATTTCCCACCCCTGGAGCTCCTTTCTCAGCCTTGAGACCTCCAGCTGCAGAGGCACCAGCTCCTGCTGCAGTGCTTGGGCTTCAGCTTCCAGCTCAGCCCTCTGCTGGATCAGCGCCTTGCCCTGAGCCTCCATCACTCCTATCCTGTGACGAAGATCCTGGTTGATTCTTATCAGCCGATGCTGCTGCATCTGGAGCTATTAGTTGAGGAAATGTATATTGTGACTTAACAAAATCTGGTCCAAGGAGGTAAATTGTAAACAAATGTAATTAGTAAGTCAGGTGCCAGTATATCTGCTGTATATGGTCTAAATCCTCACCGCCTCAACATCCTCGTTTTTTAGTGTCAGCTCATGGTCTTTAGCCCGGATTTCATCCCTCTGCTTATCCACCAAGACTTTCAGCTTTTTCATCACCTGCCTTTCCTTCTCTGACATTCCTGTGGATATCATTAAAAAACACATCAAAAAGATCACAAATGCAACATCAATGAAATCTAACTGGAGGAGTCATTAATTAAATTTCTTTACCATTAATTTCTTACCATACACTGAGCTATATGGTTTCATATTGTGTGAAACAGCAACCCTTTTAAAATATAAAATTACCAAATTCAGCAAAATCCATTTTACGAGAGAGATTCAAAGTGCAAAGCGTTTCGCAGGCGACTGTACAATCTAAATATAAACATAACATCAAAAATATTTTTTTAACAGAAAATGTTTGCAATTGTATTACCACATAAAATGGAAATCTAATTTAATGTAATTTTTCAAGTAAAAACCTCACTGGGATGGATATCACATTATCTCAAACACATTTCAAAGCATCTGTAAGTTGATTGTCACACTGTACCGAAATTAAGTAAAACTAATGGTTGGCTATAGAATGGTAGGAAATAGATATATTAAAGCATATACTACCCCAGGAATGTATTTCTAGACAAATAATGTGTCAGTAAGCAGAGTGATTATATCATGCAGTACCCATTCATTTGGATGACCATGGTTATAAGCACTTTGTGCACTGTGGCCCTGACAGTAAGTATAGCTGTAGCCATCATGACACTCTCACATAGGAGCTATAAATTCTGCTCTGTTTTAAAAATAGTCTCCTTTACAAGCTCCTGACTGCCTCTCTTCACAGCCCCCTCTTTCACGTCAACATGCAGCAGATACTGTGGAATCACATGTGATTACATATAGGGTAAATATGTGTGACGTGCAGCAGATGGTTAATGGTCAAAACAAATCTGCCATGAGCACACACCTGGAACATAAATTAGATCTGTACTGGAATTCTCAGCCAAGACCAATCTAATTTAGTATCCAGAGTCATCACACGATACTGTACAACACGACATACACGGCAAGACTTCAAACAGCGACAGACTACAGATTTCTGTGTTGTGATTATTATACGAAATGCTTAATACATTTTCATATTCTTAACATTTGTATTTTTTACATTGCCATACTAATATATTGTCTGTGTTCATTGGCATTAGTGAATGTATATGAACCAATGCCCTTTGGGACAATAATTTGGTTGAATTTGATAAAGATCAACTGACATATCACTCATCACTATCTTCTATAATCACCATAAAGAGATGAACTGATCAAACTATTTCCCTCTTGGTGTGATGACAAGTATGTTAAAAAACAGTTTTTTTCTAATCCCATATCTGATATTAGTCCTCCTGAAACCTATCAGTCAAACCCTGGTTGAAAGTCAATGCCGCAGACAACCCACCCTCCTGTTTCTGCAGGTCTTCCTCTGTGATGGGGGACTCTTTGAGCGAGAGGTTCACTAACAGCCTCTTGTTCTCAGCGTGAAGCTGGGTGATTTGAGAGAGCAGGTCCTGGACTTCTCCTCGCCACACATCCTCCACCAGCTCCAACTCCTGAGCATGAAGGATAAAGAAAAAATGTAACTGTGGAAAAACACTAACACAATCAAGTGTCTGCACAAAGTGGTATTTGTTTGAAACTGGTCGATATAGCTGGGTGAACATGAGGGCATGACAAAGTATTTAACGATTTTGCTGCCTTCAAAATCGTTTAGTTTTGTTTTAATCGCACATTATTTGAGTTTATTGAGAGTGTGCTGTTAATGAAAATGTAATAATGTGTAGTGTAAAGTGTAAAGTGTACAACAAATGAAGTAATTGCTCCCTAATTGTTACAATAGCAAATTAATTAAGTAGTATCGTGTAGGAAAGTTTGCTACACTGGTATTGATACTACGCTAATCTAATACAATAGTATAATATAATAATATAATATAATACATAGTATCTGCCTTATCTGTGACTATCACAAATCACAAGTACGTTACATATACAAGGAATTTGGCTATTAGGGGGATCTATTGGTGCATACAGTAAATTACAAACAGAGTGCAATACTAAAGACATAGAAATGTGAAAATGTACAATAAAATGTGGTAAAAAGTAAACAAATAAGAGTATGTTAATGCAGGTATATTATATTATTCATGACTCAGTGACGTATGCTACCTTGAATGGTCAAAATACAAATTCACACACAAAGGTAAACATACATGTAGACAGACCAGTACAGAGACGGACACACACAAAGTAAGGTAAAACACACACACTCACTTTAACACAAATGTGTGCACACACACACACACACACACACACACACACACACACACACACACACACACACACAGGTAAGCGTATGAACAGGTACATGCTGACCCTCTGGTGCTTCCTTTCCTGCTCGGATCTGTCGCTCCGCTCCTGCCGCAGTCTATCCAGCTCCCTCCGCAGCTCCTCGGCCTCCTGCCCGGTGGTTCCGCAGCTCACCAGGGCCTCCAGCAGCTCCAGGACCCGCACCACTTTGGGCACCACCCCGACCAGAGACTCGCACCCAAACCTGTCGATGATCCGCTCAAACTCCTGTCCGATCCCCGCCGCTATGTCGTACACATCCGTGACCGTCAGCTCCGCAGCGGGTCTGTCCAGCGCTGACATAACGCTGGTGTCCATGTCTGCCCTCTGCTTTATTTAAACCTCCGACATTCAACATATCTGTCTATCCCCTGACACTCTGAGGAGACTCACATTGCTGTACAAAAAAAAAAAAACTAGGGTACGCAAGCTAGACGAAGCGTGTGTGGACATAGAGAGAAGTTTGTTGACAGTTTAAAACTTTGCCAACTTCTGAAGCAGCGCGTCACTTTTGATGCTGCATTCAATGTCACCGCAAAAACTCGTACATGTGTCTCATGGCGTATATTCAAGTCAGTGTACAAGTAATACAGGTTCGTTTTTTTTCTTATGTTGGGTTTTTTTTCTTCAGAAAACCTTAATAGTGTTGTGCTACCTGTGCTACAATTGACAATATAGGGCAAGACAATATGCAAAAATGGCATAAGCTATAGAGCTAGTAGCTGTTTGATGAAACAACAGTGCCTAATCTTGCCAAATACTGGCCAATAACAATAAATACAGTATAATTATATATCAATGTACATATACAGTTATACATTCTCTGACTATCATTGTATATTCCTGTTCCGTGAAAGTCATATCACCATAGGTTCACCGTCGTGTTTGAGGGAGATTATCATATTTACAACCGCCCCTGAAGGCAGCAGCCCTACCTCCACGTTGTCTCAAAGTCCTTGTGCGCATGTCTCGACCTTCTCTGCACATCATTTAGCTTTTAAAATAGCTCAGCACTACTTTGCACTGGAGGTACAGGAAGCATAATAAGCATGTCTGAAAAATCAAATTTTAGAAAAAAAAAACAATAAAAAACTAGTATATTAAATATTCGTATTGTATGCATGGGTAATTTTCCTATTTTGTATTAACAGAATATGCAAGTAACTTTTTTGTTAGATATGAAAAGAGTATGAATGGAAAATTCACTTAATTTATTTTTATCGACCAACCTCGCCAATATATAATATTTCTATAGTTATTTGAAAGTCTTTGTGTCTTATTGAATATATTTTTTGTCATGTCGTTATTGATCAAATCGTTGAACATATCAGACCTACAAAAAAAGCTTAAGAGACACACAAACACAATAGGACACTAAATCAAACATTTATTGTTCATCTGTTTGACATTTACACTTCTTACAAGGTGAAACCACTATTATCTTTACTAAAATATATTAATAGATCTGAGTGTATAAAGACATTTCAAACAGAGGAAAAGAAAGAACATAAAAAAATGCATTTTAAGACCCTGTATGAAAAGCTCCTAGAGGCAAAGAGAGCTTGATCACCTTCATGTTGTACAATAACAAACCCTAAATCTTCATTCAGCCAAAAAGAAGAATTTGACAAATTACATTTGATATTTGTGTGCAAGCATTAAGTCACAAATATATATTTGCTTCAACATCATATCCAGGTCCTATGATAAAGGGACATTCAAGAGAAGTGTAGACATAAATTATACTTAGTGCGAGTGGCACAGTCCTATACAGACTGTATGTCTTTACAGGTATGATTCAATGCATTAGTATGGTACATTCAAAGGCCTCTGAGACAATCTTTTACCGTTGAGAAAGAAAGTCGTTTCTATCATGAAGACAAAGCCAGAGGTATGTCAAACTTTTGCAGCAACAAAGACACATATGATGTGATTCTCCATTACCTCCCACCACAACATAAATAGCATAGAGTGTACATTAACAAAAATGTGACGTGCTCAGTGATAAACGTTCAAATAGTGTTCATAAAGGTTGTCCATAGCATGATGAAAGCCAATAACAAAATACAAGATATGCTGTTGATTTGTGATTATTATCAAGGTTTCTATTCTAAAAAAAGTACTTAATCATTTAAAATTGTTGTGATGCAGAAAAAAAATACTTTCACACAGCCTAAAAGTATAATAATAACCTTTACTTTTATTATTGATGCCAAAGACTAAAATAAAAATGTTTCTGCCTGGACAGGATGTGCATGTGTCTTTTTAAAAAAGCGGGTAAGGAAAGCATAATCCTTACAGGCATCAAGGGTCAAACATCAGGCTTCTGGTCCATTTTGGCAAAAAACAAAAAACAAAAAAGGAAAAGAAGAAAGGAAAACAGTGAGATGCAGAATGACCGCCCCTGAAGGCAGCAGCCCTACCTCCACGTTGTCTCAAAGTCCTTGTGCGCATGCCTCAACCTTCTCTGCACATCATTTAGCTTTTAAAATAGCTCAGCACTACTTTGCACTGGAGGTACAGGAAGCCTATAATAAGCATGTCTGAAAAATCAAATTTTAGAAAAAAGAAAATTAAAAAACGAGTATATTAAATATTCGTATTGTATGCATGGGTAATTTTCCTATTTTGTATTAACAGAATATGCAAGTAACTTTTTTGTTAGATATGAAAAGAGTATGAATGGAAAATTCACTTAATTTATTTTTATCGACCAACCTCGCCAATATATAATATTTCTATAGTTATTTGAAAGTCTTTGTGTCTTATTGAATATATTTTTTGTCATGTCGTTATTGATCAAATCGTTGAACATATCAGACCTACAAAAAAAGCTTAAGAGACACACAAACACAATAGGACACTAAATCAAACATTTATTGTTCATCTGTTTGACATTTACACTTCTTACAAGGTGAGACCACTATTATCTTTACTAAAATATATTAATAGATCTGAGTGTATAAAGACATTTCAAACAGAGGAAAAGAAAGAACATAAAAAAAATGCATTTTAAGACCCTGTATGAAAAGCTCCTAGAGGCAAAGAGAGCTTGATCACCTTCATGTTGTACAATAACAAACCCTAAATCTTCATTCAGCCAAAAAGAAGAATTTGACAAATTACATTTGATATTTGTGTGCAAGCATTAAGTCACAAATATATATTTGCTTCAACATAATATCCAGGTCCTATGATAAAGGGACATTCAAGAGAAGTGTAGATATAAATTATACTTAGTGCGAGTGGCACAGTCCTATACAGACTGTATGTCTTTACAGGTATGATTCAATGCATTAGTATGGTACATTCAAAGGCCTCTGAGACAATCTTTTACCGTTGAGAAAGAAAGTCGTTTCTATCATGAAGACAAAGCCAGAGGTATGTCAAACTTTTGCAGCAACAAAGACACATATGATGTGATTCTCCATTACCTCCCACCACAACATAAATAGCATAGAGTGTACATTAACCAAAATGTGACGTGCTCAGTGATAAACGTTCAAATAGTGTTCATAAAGGTTGTCCATAGCATGATGAAAGCCAATAACAAAATACAAGATATGCTGTTGATTTGTGATTATTATCAAGGTTTCTATTCTAAAAAAAGTACTTAATCATTTAAAATTGTTGTGATGCAGAAAAAAAATACTTTCACACAGCCTAAAAGTATAATAATAACCTTTACTTTTATTATTGATGCCAAAGACTAAAATAAAAATGTTTCTGCCTGGACAGGATGTGCATGTGTCTTTTTAAAAAAGCGGGTAAGGAAAGCATAATCCTTACAGGCATCAAGGGTCAAACATCAGGCTTCTGGTCCATTTTGGCAAAAAACAAAAAAGGGAAGGAAGAAAGGAAAACAGTGAGATGCAGAATGAGGCAGAGGATTGTCAGCATGCAACTTAAAGGAACCATATGTTCATAACATGGTGAATCTGGTCAATCCAACTATCCATTAGTGGAGAATTTTCCTCTTCTTCTCCGGCATTACTTAAACTGTAACATACAGAAGAAAAGAGATAAATAAAGACTTGATTGATCAACAAGTCCATCATATTTCATCAAATACAACACGCAGCCTTTTCTTCACATCCCTTACCACGGTTTTGGGTGGTACGTTGGGTCTCTGAAACAACGCAGGTTTCTTGAAGAGAGCTGGCTTGCTGGGTTTTGGTGACATGGTGACAGGAAGGTCCAGCAAGGAGGATTCACCGTTATCCTCAGAAACCTGCTCTGAAGGAACTCCGGCCACCTCATAATGCTTCTTCCTCAGCTCGCCCAAACGCAGACGCTCGTTCTCCAACTGACTTTCTAATTCCAGCAGCTTCACCTGAGGGGCGGGAAATAACCAGGGGGTTATCCATGTTTGAAACCGTTTCTGCTATATATAGTTCAATTTAAAGTTAATTTAATGACTTCTATGTAAAATCAGTTGCCTGTCAAGATCATTTATGTGAAATGGGAAAATAACCCGGTTCAGTATAGTATTATATCCTGTGCTTGCATTTAATCTGTCAGTGTAATAAAGTGTAATAGTGTTTTCTTTAAATTTATTTATGGCTGAATATATTAATTGGAATTGGTCCAGTTTTTGATAAGATTGCAGAGCTTTTAAGTCACACCAGAAAAAGAATCTCTTCCTAGCAACACCCTGCAAAAATGTATCTTTCTTAACTCAATGTCATTAAGTAAAGATCAAAGAAATATGATATGACCTGTGTTTTAGATGAAGCCTGGAGACTTGGAAACTTACATTTAAATCAATTTAATTATAAATAAATAAGAGGAGTGAATGTTCTCAGTAGCTAACAAGTATCAAAAGTAAAGCAAATACACTTCCAGCCTTTAGCGATCACTCTTCAAAAACCCCTCACAGTTCCATGACTGACTTACCTGTGACTCCATTTCTTCTTTTCTCAACTTGATGACGGACATCCCAGAGAAGTCCATGGTTTCTGCAGATGAAAAGTGTTTAAGAATTATTAGACAGATGCACATCATAGTTGACAATGATCTAGTGCACAGATCAAATTCTACTCACCTTTTTCCTCAAGGTGCTCCTGGCCCGTCCTTGTTGAGGCCACCACATTAGCTGCCATTTCATTCACATGGCGAGAAGCCTGCTGGAGAACCGACAGCCTCTTACTGTTGCGGTCTGCCTTAACCTGAGTGCAGAGGAGAGCGCTTGAGTGAGAACAGATGACACAATTTAGACCTTAAACCAACAAATGAATTAGCATAATACAATGTAGTTTATTTCTACATAAATACAGTATCTCCAAGGTTTTATCATTGGAAATCAGACTATTACCTTTGAGGCAGCAACCAGCTGTGCTGTGCTGGCAGCGATCTCGTGGGAGCAGACAATCAACTCTTCGTATTTGCCTGTGTGCAGCACCACCTTATCAGCAGACTCCCTGTGAGGGATCAGGTAAAGATGTTCACTGTGCCCGAGGTGAAACTCAACATTTCTAGCAATGTCCCTACAAAAACTAGCTCTGGCAGCTGCAATAATCTCTTTTTTATAATGACACATGCACTTTGCAATACAAGATGAAATGTCCTGTATGACTTACACCATCTCTGTGGCTCCCCATCCCACAGCCTTGGCAGCAGAGATGAGCCCCTCAGTCCAGCGAGAGTTTCTGGCGTAAAACTCCTTAATGGTTGCTGCACCCTGAACAAACCAAACAACACTACTGTTAGTCCCTGTTAGTTGTTTTTCTGAATGCAACAGAGCAGCTCCTGAGTTTGAAACAAAAGCTGTTGAATTCAAACAAAACCGAGCTGCCAGTTATGGATTCAAAATTAGAACAGTGTGACTCACCCTCCCACCCTCGACAATCTCCTTCTGCAAGTCTGTAGAGGATATGATCAGCAAGCGGATGGCCTACAAAAGTGAATGATAACAGAGAAGAACCAAGAAATTAGGATGTCAATTAAACCTGGATATATTTAGGGTAGACTATGGCAGTACTACATACAGTACATTAGTTGAAACACATCAAACTACAGTACCTTCATCAGGTCTGTGCAGCTGAATAGGATTCTGTGAAAGAGAGTGAAATAGTAAGTGTACATAGTGATTCGCAGGTTAACAACATTCATTGAAGAATGACTAAAGGGTAACAAGGGCAACAAAGATAGAATGCATTTTGGTATTGTGCTCAGCATACAATTATTAGTCTGATGAGAGATTTGAAAATCTGAAAGACTATAAATGTACCCACCAGTTTGAGACTAAATAAACGTAAACAGATGATGCATCTTGTTACAAGTTACTGTTTAAAAGGTCCAAAAATAAACAAACCTTTCATTGACCTCCAGTTTTATTCCTGATGTGTCCTTTCGTGCCTTATCCATCATTTCCTTTAAACAAAATCATTCATGACATTTATCAGTTACATTAGATACACTGCACAATACAACAGGAACATACTTAACAGATAATTTTAGTACATCTTAAAGTAAGTTTTACATTACTTACATCAATCCTGCGGACAGCCTCCTCGATAGCTGCTGATGTTGCAGCCATTTCCTTATCGACCATATCTCCTAGCTCATCCTGGCGAACGTCCATGCCCTTTGGCCGCAGCTCCTAGATATAACAAGAGAAAAATGATTTGTGAAGATAAAGAAAAATACAAGTGAGCACTATTAAAAAGGACTTAAAACATCACTGGGGGAAAATGGAACCTAAATTCTAACGAGTCTTGATCCTGAAATAAGATTTGATATCCAAATAAATCATGAAATACCAATGTAAAAAAAGACCACACGTTGTATTTCCACATCCAAACACTGCTTTGGAACACAGTCATGCATTAACACTGTTCATATTGCAGGAGGTAGTTGGAGGTGCTTCTTATGAATTACATACTTTTTAGAGGGAATCTAAAATAGTTAATGTATCAGTAATCCAACACCCCCTTCAGTCAAAGCCAGAATCCAGCAATTCATTTTGGCCTCCATGCAAGCAAATAATAAAAAGTGGTTTAAATGAGAGTGCATCTCCACTTAAAATCAATGTGAGACCAACTTTTCAGCTTTGGGAGTTGGGCTCACCTCACTGTCCCAGAAACAAGCATTGGTAGGAATGCTTAAAAAATGCTAAATTAATCACCTGCAAGCGGCAAACTGTTTGAGAAAAGTGTACTCATTTAAAGAACATACTTTTATTTAAAACTTTTATTCGTATCTCATATCGTGAACCTGGGTCTTCTTATCGTAACGCAAGGAAAGGCACTGGCAAATTCTGTTAGTAGTATTTAATAAGAAATGAATACAGATATTCTGTGTTATTGTCTCTCACCTGACCCAAGTCAAGGATCTTTTGAACAATCACTCGAATGGAGGCCGGGTCGGCCCTTTGGAGGGTGGTCTTGGACTTCAGGTCCTTGAAGAACTGCAGACTCTGAGTGGCACAGCCTCTGCAGTTCTCTGTCAGTCCTGTTAGGTGTAAGAGGGCAGTGATCAACTATCAGACATAATACTGTGTTCTTTTTACACAGACACTTAAAACTCTCTTCAAGAGAGATTTGAAATCAAAACTGGAAATTGTATTTATGAATGAGATGTAGCTTTACATTTGATTGAATGGGCTGTGTAATAAATACTAATATAACTCATGTAATGCCAATGAGGTTATTCAGATATTCCTTACGGTCTGCATGGTCAGTGGGTGCCATGTGTGCAGTGGCGCTGCCATTGATGATTGTGTCCGCAGCCAAGTGGGAGAACTGGGTCAGAGCCCTCAGCAGCCCTCCAGCATCTGGAAACAAGAGCAAACATTAAGATAGCAGTATGCCACATCAACAAACCAGCCACAAATTGTCATGAGGTCAGCAGGATCATGTTGAATCAGAAGCAGAAAAAACTCACCCCCCATGTTACTCAGATAATCTGCATGGCCTTTTTTCACTTTGTCAACGGAGCCCAGCGTGGCCTCTGCCCGACTTACGAGGTAATCTGTATTTGGGGGACAAACAGAGGAGTAAGAAAAAACACAAGATGCTTTTAAAGTCACTTTGCTGTTAATCTGTTCAGTTTTTGTCTATTGAAATAATCGAGCAGGGGTCTGACCTGGAGAGCTGGTGCAGCGTATGTGAAGGGGATCATCCAGTTTTGCAACAGCATCTTGGATGATGTTCTCAGCCTCTGTGACGGTACCCTGCAGCAGAGCAAACTGCTCCTCCAAAAGTTTCTGCTTCAGCTGCACCTCCAGACTCGTCTACATGTTCACACACACAATTACACATTCAAATGATCATGCATGCGTGTATGGTTTAATTCAAGTTGATGACAAGAGAAATATTCTGACATGCATAAACTAGATGGTTGATTTTTATATCAGAATATCTCATGACAGCTCATCTTTTTATCAGCATAGTGCCCATTGCACCGAATATTACAGTTTCATCAACAACAAGAATTGTTGTTACTGTACTTAAATGACCAAATGAAACCGGTAACCTTAATGCCTTTATTGAGGTGCTGTGAGTGGGCTAAAGTAGAGAGCCGGGAGTCCAGATGAAGCATTTGCACATTTATCCCTGTAAATGCAGCCATGTACACCCACATTTTGCTTTGTGTGTTGAAATTCTAATAAAAAAAAAAAGTATTCTGCATATGCGTATGCGCTTTTTTAACTATAAATATATCTTAGAAGCGCCCTGTGATAGACTGGCGACCTGTCCAGGGTGTACCCTGCCTTCGCCCATTGACAGCTGAGATCGGCTCCAGCACCCCTGTGACCCTTAACTGGATAAGCAGGTTACAGAAAATGGATGGATGGATATCTTAGAAGCTCTTGCTTTGTATATTAACATTTAAATTGACGATCGCCTGGTTCCAAGACCATTTATGTGAGCGGTTTTCATAAAGTGCCTGCGAAGCTATTCTGTTCATTTTCACGTTAATGTACTCCACAGAGCATTCTCCGTCTTTCCTTCATACCATCGCCATGGTATAGACTTCCCTTGTCGCCATCTTTGTACGAAATAAGCCAAAACTGTGCTAGAGTCAGATGGTGGAATGTGTGTCATTAATTAGCTTGGACACCATTATCTATCAGTTTTCTAAAACGCTTTAAAAACTGACTGAGTCATAGTTTGATTAGGTTTATATGGTACAGTACAAGTCTAAAACTCATGCCAATAATTTAACTAAAAAGGGAAAAAAACATTACATCCAAAATGTTTGGGTTGCAGGTATTATTTTAACTGTTATACTGCAATTCATGTAAACATAGCCATTGTACAAATATACACAGTTATTCTCGGGTGACTTGTCTGCAGTTCACACTGCTGAGCTCGGCTCGACCGTCCTGACTGACCTTCTCCTGCAGTTTGCCCTGCAGTTCTCCCAGCTCCCTGCTGCTCCTCTCTCGCTCCTGCTGGAGTGACGACTGCTGCACCTGGGCAGCCTGCCGCAGAGACGACAGCTCCGCCTCCTTCTCACTCACAGATCGCATCAGACGCTCCTTCTCCGCCTGCAGAGCCGTCACTGAGCTGTTCATGTGCTCCGACGTCTGGCAAAGGGAGAGAGCGGTGAGGGAAGCCAGAAGAGGCAGATGGCCTTGATTGTCGGAAGGAAAGTCCATCCGGAAATGTGTGGCAGGCCTCAAGCCTCCAAACACAGAACGACTCTAAATACTAAATGGTGGTGAATTAGCTAAACATCATCGAGGTGGTGGCTGTATTATAACTTTACAGGTGAACACTTCTCACCTTCTCGCTGCTCTGCAGAGTCCCCTTGATGCGCATCACTTCTGCCATCTTCTCCTCCAGGTCTCTCTTCAGCTTCTCCATTTCAAACTTCTGCTCTTCCAGCTACAGTCACAATAAACAGCATTATTTAAATTGATCTACACTGCACTGCTACCTTGAAACCTCCATGTTCTTGTTAAAAAAACAAAACACCAACCTTCATATCAGCTTCCTGTTTTATTCGATCAACCTCAAACGACAGCTGCTGTTTGGTCCTCTCCACCTCTTCCTGGGTCTGCTGGGTTGCTGATAGCATCTTCACAGTGTCTGCACTCTGTCGGCACATTAACACATTTAGTGTTACCACACACAGCCAGGTGCTGACATCTAATTAAAAACAAACATCTGAGGTCTGGTCTGCAGTCTGTCTCTACCTTCCGCAGTAGTTCAGCATGGCTGGACACCAGCTCTGTGTGTTTCTCCTTCAGCTTATTGTACCGCTGCTCAGTGGCCTGCGCTCTTTCTGCACATCAGAGACAGATGACAGGGTTTTCATATGCACTTGACCACATTTTGTCGATGTATATTAGAGACAGTATTGACTATGTTTTACTTTCTGCTTCAATGAAGACGGCCTGTGTGCCCTCATGTTCTGCGTTTCGGCGACGAGTAGCCTCCAGCTCCATGCGCAGTTGTTCATTTTCCACAAGAGCACGTTGCTTCTGTGCACGCTGTTCTTCCAGTTCTGCCTCCAAACTGTTGATTTGGGACTTCAGCTGTGTGATGTAACGCTGAGCCTTCAGGATAAAGAGAGATCTGTATTTTAGGAAAAATCTACCGGTGTCAGTACAAATGCCTATAGAAAAATCACGATGCACACAGCAGAGAGGGGAGGGATATCATGCAAAAAAAGGCAAAATGCCATGACGTCAAAAATCTCAACTGGACACCCCTGTCTGGTCCAGAGGCTACTTGCCACATTCCACATGTCAGGAGCAGCATTTGCTTCCACCCAACACATGACCCAGATTCCTTTGCACGTAGATAATAATGCCCTCTACTACCACACCTCTTCTATGCACTAACAAAAGAAGCCTGAAACAGGTGATTCAGACAGTCAGAACAGTCCTTACCTCTGCTTTGACTTTCTCCAGCTCTGCTCTCAACAACTCCAGGTCCTGCTTTAGGCTCTCAATCTGGAGATCCCTGCCGGACAGAAAACACACATTCATAATGTTCTGGCATAGATCTCATACTGTAACCCAATTGTTGGAATGACGATCACAGGTTAAAAGTTAAAAACACCCTGACTCACCGCTCATCGAAGCCTCCATTGGGAGGTCCAAAGGTCTGATCAAATATGTCGAATTGCTGAAAAAAAAGTGAAATAATAAGTGAAAAAAGAAAACACAGATTTATGGTACTATTGTATAAGTGTGAGTGACTTTATGCATGCATCAGTGACCTACGGGCCATACCTGTGGCTGTGGCTGTGCCTGTAGGCTGGATGTTGAGACGTTGCTGACGTCGATGAGCGGCTCGGGATCATCGTCGTCGTCATCTTGTTGCTCTGGTTCGTACTCATCCGGGATGACCACCACTGGCTTCACGTGCTTAGCCAGTGAGGCTGCATGCAGGAAGTTAGGTGGGGACTGACAAGGAGACAGACAAAAGGTACTTTACTGTTGTATTTATGGTTATCTATGAGAAAACGGCAATGGCAAGATTCAACAGATCATAGCTGTCTACATAAATAATAAGCAAAATGCCCCAGTTTGTAGCTAGCAGTAGCAGTATTGGTTTATTGTGAGGTCATTGACATCCAAGATGGAGGCTGTGACTCTGCACTGAAGTCATCCCACCTCTCCCTATCCCTCTGAGCACTTACATCAGGCAGCTTGGGGATCTGGATCAGCCTCTTGAAGTACAGCATGTCTCTGGCTTTATTGAAGAAGGTCTTAAGGCTGTGGGACAAAGGACAACAAGTTAATATCATATATTTTCTAGACTTATTAGATCATTTCACTTTTTTATGTTTTTTTATCACAATTAGAAGGTTTGGCAAACAGTGCCGTCCTCTCTGAACTCAGCAGCAAAAATATATATGTGCCTATATATATGTGAGCACTGCCTGGTGAGGCAGGATTATGTTGCACTCTTCCTTTGGTAAAAAAATTACTCATTCACTCGTGTCCTGAGGCCTTGGATGTCCTACCTGTGGAACTGGTCATGGAAACGATCACGGTGTCCTTGTAAGGTGTCAGCGGGGAGACCTGAAAGCCACAACATCGTACAACGTTCTTATGCTTTAAAAACAAAAAAATAATTTCAAGGCAATAGCTTGAATTACAGCCATAATTGATTTGCTTTATTTTGTTGATATAGTAATAACTGCCCTTACAGGCATGCAGCTTGAATAGTAGCTTGACGGTGAAGTGGTAGAGGTGACTACAGTCCTGGACAACTTGAATGAGTGGAGACAGCCGACACTGGCCTGATGTGAGAGTGGAGATGGCGATGGATGTGTTGAGCTGTCGGATCACTAGGAGAGAGATCAGACAGAATGTTAAGAATCCAATTTGCCTGTCACCCTAAAACATTTCATTTTTGTGCTTTTCCTTTTGAAATATCTGTGCTGCAGAACTCTTTAGATGCTGGCTTCTAAATGATGCCCATGTCTAATCCTCATCGGATAGTTAATAAAGCGTCTAGGGGTGCAAACAGAGGCTGTATTTTTACCCATTCTGTAAATATTCCTGATAAAATAAAGTGCAGACTCTTCCATTGAGTCAGATACTGTTGAAGAGTTAGTTTTCACATTCAGTTTTCTTGTTACTTAAGTACCTTGCTGTCCTTGAGAATACAAGAACACTTCTCTTACAGTACAGCTGCAAAATTTGTTTATGGTCTTCAAGACTTGATCCTGGGCACGCACCCTGCAGTCATGGGAGGAGCATACCATTGCAGTTGCACTGGAGGAAATCAACTTAATGTCCTCTAATTAAGGGCATTTCCTCAAACATGAGTTTAAACTGGACCAAGTGATTGAAATCCTTTTTTTTTTTTTAAATGGACTACAGTCTATGTGAAAACAGGCAGGACAAGAGTTGCTCACAATAACCTTTTAATCAAAGGGCTCTTGACTTTTTAACATAAATAGATAATATCAGCAGGCTGCAGCCCTCTACAGTAGCTCAAGTTTCTTTTCCTTGGAAGAGTAGGATGAGGGAAAGGTGGGAGGGGTTTTTTTTTCACCTGTCTCAGCCAGCCTCAGCTCTGCGTCCAAGTAATCGAACACCTCCACTGTGAGCTGGAACCTGCAGCAGAGAAGTTGATACCTCTGTTAGACAGAGAAGAGGCCACACTCAGAAACAATGATGATGTGACCCCGTGGAATTAAACGAGCAGCAGTGTTTGTCTATTTATGTTTGGGTTTTTTTTGCTGGTTTGGCTGTCAGCAGCTGTGCTTATGATTGCTGATTATAAATGTGGATTTAAGGCCAAACAGATAATTAAATAAAGTCACTTCCTGTAGTATTTGGAAACTCACACATTATTAATGTCGGTTCCTGCAGTGCGCTCCAGGACTTCATCGGAGGCTTCCAGGTTCGGAGGGATTTCTGAATGCTGCAGAGGTGCATTGTTGGAGGTTTAGTGTCTATTCCCATTCACGGTGTGTAACATTAAGCTGAGTCATCCATTAGGTGTATCATCTACCGTGTGGTGTGACATCCGACGGAGGATGCTCTTACCTTCACATGAAACTCCATTTTTGTGCAGAGCACCTTGGTATACAGAGCCACTAGCTGTCCATATTTGTCATGGAGGTTGCTCTGGAAATGCAGGCGGGCAAGAATTAAGCACAAATAATATTCATGACTATATTCTTGTTGAGTAGAAGCCTTTGTCTTTTGTTTTGATTATTTCAGGCTTTACAGGAAATCCATATAACTACATGTTTCTATTTCTTGCATTTGCATACTTTTGAAATCAAAAAAAAATAAAATGTAATGAAAAGATGCAAGGACTCACCCATAGTTTCCCAATTTCAACTAAAGAGCTGTGATGCCTCATGCAGTCTTGTAAAACCTGTGAAAGTGAACAACTCTTCTCATTAGGTTTATGCAAAAAGCCTTATTTTACACATTAAAAGTGAACCGTTTAGATGTTATTACCAGACATAATAGAACAAAGGAAGAAAGACAATATTAAATATATATATATATACAAGTTAAAGACAATATTAAGTCAATAATCACATAATGTAGGGTTTCACAGTTTTCACATTTGAGAAAACTAACAAATTGTTTGTTTAATTATTTTTCAAAGCTTGATGTTGAACTCATGATGCTGCAACAGTCTCTGATCACTAAACAAATATGCTCTTTTAACATCTCCCTGGTGTCACAGATAGTAAGCTGCCGTACATTGCGGTGTCCATCCCGCAGGACTTTGTGCAGTACATGGCAGAATTTCCAGCTGAGGATGGAGCTGCCAGCCAGAGGTAAGCCCAGAGCGTAGGACCAGAAGGTGTAGGCTCCCTTCTCCCTGTGAGTCCCCAGGATGATTCCTGTTGTCATGCTGTTAAGGAAGCACGTACAACATGTGCCTTTCTGAAAAAATCTCACAAGGAAATGAAGAGATATGTTCCTGTTTTGGTTTACACCTCTGACTGGTGCCTTCTGTTGTTAGATCCCATCCTAATATTTTGTTTAAACAGCAAATACAACAAATTACTGAATAAACATTCTCCCAAAATGCTGTTTTATGATGACTACATATATACATATATATATACATATTAACTGTGCAGACACATTTCCCTCAAAGAAGGTTAACAATGACAACTTTGTTCAAAAAGAGACACTAATAGCATATGAATGAAATAAATGACCTTAAAAGTTGTGATGTGAAGGCAGTACCAGACACTACTGATATAAACAGAACAGTAAAACTCTCCTGATGTTAGTTTGAAATGTGATTTCATTTTTTTTAAAGGATACGTCGTGCATGTTTCTCCTTCACAGGCATCTCACTGGAGGTGATGGCCTTGCTGATGCTGCTCAGCTGAAAGGAGAGGAGATGAGAGGAGTTAATCTTGGATCTTGTACAGCTTGCTTCTCCACCCACACAACCATCAAATGTAGTGCTTACAATAGACAAAACAACAAACACATAAGTCATGAGAAGTTAAACAAAGAATGGGAGGCAAACAAATGATAACAGGCTGCGCTGCACTGACTGGAATGAATCAGAGAAACAATGACTCTGCACTGTGTACACACAGGAGGACTTTTGGCTCACACCTTATGGTTAGCCGGATTTTAACCGACCAGAAACAGAGAGTAATTCAGGAAGAACTAGCAGCTAGATTAATGCTAAGCTTAGACTGATTTATAGTGAAAGGTGACCACAGAAAAGAAGTCGTGCAGATTCCTTTTGTTTCGATGCTGGTGCTACATCACGAATATCTTGATTAAAATATGAATCAAACATTGTTTTTCCATATCTAGTGCTGCTTACCTACTTGTAATGTCAACAAACTAAATGTGTGTGGTGGATCTATGGGAGCTCAGGTCAGAGAAAACAAACCCTGCTTATTAAGATAACATTACATACTATCCTCCTGATTATGAAAGCATGAGAGAGACTGAGTGGCACCAGAATAACAGAGCACACAACAAACTGCTCTGCAACCGGTACAGCCGGTTAAACAAGTGTCGCAGAAAAGGAGCAGGAAGGGAGAGACAAAAAAAAAAAAAAAAAAAAACACACAGTCTGGATCTCCACACTGTTGGATATGTGTCCCCGTAGACATCCACTTATTTAAATGAACCTCAGACACAAAAGCAACATAACTTCCTGGTGTGGTCATGTTACACCAGGGTGCTCTTTATGGTCATTCCCCATCTGTGAGAAATAAACCTTATTTTTAAAAAGGTCTTTGTTTAATTAGCACATCATTATTAATGTTTTTAAAAAACAAACTAATATTCGAATAAATTTGATATAAATAAATACCTCTTGAGCAAAAGTGTATGATGTAGAATGTTTTTCTTTACAGTATCTTAATGCTGAAATAACCATGGAACCAATACTGGCTTACAGCAGCTGTGATCAGGGCTGTGATTTTCAAAGATAAAAGCATAAACAAGATGTAGTCAAAGATGGAGAATGTCCTACACAGTGGACTGTAAGAATTGCAGGGAGTTCCACAGTTTGAACTGCATTTCCATGAAGACCTTTGAAAGTAATTAAAAATTGTATGGTTGGGGGAAAATGTATCACTGATGGATTTAAATATATCAATCCATCTCCTTCTTTCCTGGCTTTAAAATTATATTTAATTACCTCATAAAATTAATATCAATTTGAGCCCAACTGCACAGCAGATGTATAATATGTAAACAACTATCAACTAACTCACTCACACATAATGATTATATCACTATATATATATATGCTGTTAAACGCCATTAACAATTACTCTGGACTACTGTGACAACACCCAAAGCTAAATCAGGCTTAAAAACTGTGTGGCAAGCCTTAAGTCACAAGTCAGTCTACACTGAGGAGTTGCAATCAAGAACTGCTAGTCTTTGTTTAAACCTGCAGGAAAAAACATCTGGGTGCAGTTTAAGATATTGGGAAAATACATATTATTTTTTTAATAACTCTCCCCAACACACTTAACTGTGATTATTTTAGTATTTATGGACCTCAGTCAAATCCAATTTGCACCAAAATAGGAAAAACGTAATACAAGTTCTCATCTACATGTTAATGAGCACTGTGTCCTTTTAACACATCCATTGAAAGACATAATCTACATGATGCTAGCAAGCCAGCTTCACCATCACAGTATTACATAAGAGACTAATCCAAAATACAAGCATTTAAGCAGAAGCATCTACAATCTCGGTCTCTCTTCCCACAGTATTTTCCTGCATCAAAACGCTCCTTAAACATGAGTGCGTAACTAAAACATGTAGTAGAAGTTGCACATACCAGTACATGACGGCATAAGACTCTGGTTCTCTGGTCTTACCCCAAACACAAGCTTGTCACATCTTTGTTTGAAACATAATCACATATCAGTAGCAGATGCCCCTAATCCCACCAACCCTATAAAAGTCTCTTAAATACATTACAAACCCCCCCCCCACTCCCAATCCACACACACAGAACCACCAAAACATACACGGTCACATAACAAAGCACAGAGGGGCTACTGTGGCGTTCAGAGCGAGAGGGGTGGACCGCTTCTGACGCAAATGGACTGCTGCCTCATCGTTTACACAGGGCAAGTGCAGCGGGCGAGCATGGAGGCCTGTGTGACAATGAGGGGTTTGTTTGGGGGAGGAAGGCCGACAGCTGGGGCAGAAGATTGGGTTGGATGGGGGCTGCGCTCTGGCACACAGAGCCTGGCACTGAGGCCTCAACAGATGGCCGCTGAGCAGGGAGGCTGGAGGGAGACTCTCATAGTACATTCAGAATGGCTGTCAGTCAGAGAGCAGCGACTGAGCGAGGGACGGGACAGTAGGACTAGGCGATATGGACAAAATATTCCACCCGATACTTATCACTTCATATCTCAATTACGACACATATCACTATATAGCATGTTTTCTGGCAATTCAATAAATAAATTGTCTATATTTAATAACCACCTGGTTTGGAATGCTCTCGTAAACTGAATACTTACCAAATAAAAAATACTGAGTATTTCCTCATTTATTTAATAACTTTAGTGCAAAAAACAATCATATTTTTTGAGAAATAACAATATTGCAATATTCCAATTTAATTGCGATATGATTCCATAAAAAGGTGATAAATTATCATCCTGAATTGATGCCCAGCCCTTGGGGACGAAAAGGAGAATGACACTAAATGCAGGACAAGAGATGGAGGGTGACCAATTACTACATACTGTTAACTGTCAGAATAAGCACAAGACATCCAGCTGATGGGCTCGAGTGCAGCATTTTTGGAATAAAATATACAGATTTCAGTGTCACTCGTTGAAGCACTGCAGTGTACATACCCTTACCTCACCTTGCTCAAGGCTTCTGGGGAAATAATAGGTACTGGTTCCATGGGGATCAAACTACAGCAGAGCTTTTAACTAATTAGCTACTGGAGAGCTGCAATTAAAGAATATTGATCATCGATAAATCTGCCTTTTATTTTTTTGATTAATCCTTTGGTCTATAGAACATGATCATTTCTTGAAGATCAAGGTGACTTCATCAAATGTTGTTTTATCCGATTGATTATTCAACTTATTGTTACAGCTGTAATTACTAGTCAGCTTTGTTTAATTGTAACTGCAAATGTAACTACTTCTCATTTCACCCGTCAACCTACACCCAGGTCACACACTAGCACAAACACAGATAGCATTTCCTTAATGCCGTGGTCAAATGGAAGTCGGATAATATCCAAACTTTTTACTAACAGAGCAATCATCGACACATTTCGACTGGCCAACAAGTGAGTGCTGTATGTGGTTCAAGCGTCAGTAAATCCTTTGACCAGCAGAGAGGAGAAGTGAGAGGGAGGGAAAGCCTGGACTAATCCCTGAGGCCTGCCATGAGGTCTATTGCCAGCTAGCATTACAGTAGCCTCTACAGTCTCTCCACGCTGCATGAATATCTCCAACCATGAGGCGTCTCTGCCTTACCTTGTCATCTCTGCCTTTAAGCAGTGTGTCCATGTGCTTGGACATCCTGGTGTGGCTGAGTGTATGAAGTTAATGAAGTCAAAACATCAGCGCTACACCTGAGCTGCTTCTCACTGGACATAATGCTCTGAGGTGAGAGCACTTATTGCAGGTCCTTATCAGCTTAATTCAACAGACTGCTGCTGGGGCTCTGGCTGACAAGGTCACAAACAGTCTTTAGCGCAGTTCACACCTGTTAGCTAGATGAAGCACTAACAGGAATGCCGACTATTCACCTGACCGGTGTATTAAATCAGTTGAAGCCATGATTCACAGACGCAATAAAGCAAATGCAAAATTAAGGCGTTAAAAGTTCTCTTTTAACAGCTTTGTCAATTCAATATTATTTCTCAGATCAAATGGTTTTAAAATGTAACTCTTGCATTTTATCAATGTCTTATTGTGTTGCTAGCACAGCCTCTCCCACATCAACACAGGGAATAATCACAACAAAGAAAGACACACTGGACATCCAGTTGTATTCCTCTTCTCACTGCTCATCTGTCCCTAAACAGATATATAAAAGCACTCTTCCAGCCCCAAAATCACAGGTGGTGTTTATATGATGTGCTGCAAATTGAAATCCCTCAGGTTTACCGTCAACTCTTATTGCTATAATTTTAACAACAAATTGTGTTTGTACATCATATCCTTTACTAAAATCACTGGATTAAAGGACACACCGGGATATTTAGTGAATAGCAACCATAGACAAACATGGCAACAGCTATAATAGAAACACTCATGCGAAATAAGATACATATTTTGTCATTAAAGACTTGACTTTGATATGATAAAACTTGCACTGAAGAGAATTCACTTTAATTTTATGAAATATGTCAACAAAAGCAGCAAAACAAAACATCTATCATATAATAGAGGAAGTTTTATGATTACATTGTGTCTTTTAGGTTAGTGTTTTTTTCTGAAAATGAAAAAGGACATTTTGGGGCATTATGAGCACATTTTCTAAATAATGTTTGTATGGTTATACTGCTAAAAAACTTGACTCTAAAAAAACAGAGTCTGTTTTTAAAACATCAGCCTTTTGTGAGTGAAACAATCCTGACCAACGTGCTTTTAATTCTCTCTCTACTCCCACTCAGTAGATGTGTTTTTGCCCTCTGGTACTCCCATCCCCCTTTCCCTCTCTCAAGGGCACTCACTCAGGCAACAGGAGTGAGGGAAAGCAAACACGACACACAAACACACAGGAAGCTGTGTGAGACATTTCACCTTGGTACCGAGGTCAACACAAAGAGGAAAGAACGCAGGAGAGGAGTGACAGTGAGGTGCAGCAGGAGTTTCAGTAAGAGCTCTTGATGAATCAGCAATACTGAGAATCTCTATGACATGATATATGCTGTCAGCATTCCTCTATCATATCTATATATATATATATATATATATATATATATAGATATGATAGAGGAATAAAGGGGCTCCCACCTACACACAGGATACTTTTGACACTACAAGGTTAAATAGCTGCACAATGTGCCGTTTTAAAACTACTTAGTCAGTACGTTTTGCAAGTAGTTCACCAGTTGAGTCTCCACATCCACCAAACTACTTGTAGTAAAATTCGAATTAGGAGGTGGTAAAGAGCCGTACAATAATCAGGAGTCAGATACAGCCACATACTGCCTACTTCATTTGCATATTGCCCAGTGAATTCATTCAGCTGACCAGTGGCACCCGACAGTCATTCATATAAACAAGAACATCAGTTCAAAGCTTCAAATTTTACTTTTCCACTCAGGTCTGAATAAGCTGTGAATTTTAAACAACACTTGTCCTTTACACACACAACATGCCTTGTTGAACATATGTTGCATTGCATTAAACTAAGCAACGCAACAATGGCCAGTTTAGCGATCAAAACTGGGCCTGTTTGATGCCGTTTGCTGTTCTTATAAACAAATATGCTGCAACATTTAACAAGTTAACTTGTGGCAACAAACATGTTAATGTTTATTAAAAAAAATGTTACAGTTAAATCATAATCTAATGAAAATTAGATTATGATTTAACTGTAACATATGATTTATTCTCGCTATTTTGTGAGAAAGAAAAGGGTGGCAGATGAAAGGCAAGCAGGGATCCAAGCACCTCGGCTCCACCTCTCTGCACGTGCTTCATAAGCAAATAAAACACTGACAGAGGGAAATACACTGGGCGGAGGAAAAGCACAGCCCATTTTAGATAGCATAATACTGAACGTACTGGAAGTCTGAACTCCTGGGCAGCTGTTTAACAATTTGTGTAGTTGCTCAACCTTGTCAGAATCTCACATTTCCATGTGAGACTGACGGGAGTGCGTGTGTGTGTGTGTGTGTGTGTGTGTGCGGGGGGGGGACTAACAGATTTTTAGCACTTAGTCAACAAAACCATCCACAATAGAGTATCTTGATGGTGATGACTGCAGTGAGGCAACTGGCAGAAACCACAAAGCACCTGTTGTTGCATGAAGAATGTAACAAACCTCATTCCTTCCGTGCACACACAGAAAGGAAACTGAATCAGACACACTGAAGAACTGGGTATTTTAGCTCAAAGTTAAAGCACTATTTAAGTGCTTTATCCACCTGAAGGCTGTTAAAGACATGAAACAAATGGCTGTATGGGAGGAATGGTGGCCAAACCAGAAGGACTTGATCAGCATGATGTCAATTTACAGACTCCAGGGAGGACTGAGCTTTGTGTCAATACAAAGAGCAAAGTATGGACACGGATGGCCTTAAGTCCTCAGTCTACTATTTTTTTCCCAAGTAGGCCGATGCTTTCAAGACATTTAAACGAAAAGTTCACCACAAATTACAAAATTGACCTTTTTTCTCTTACCTGTAGTCCTCTTTATCCGATTGTATAAAACATTAAACTGTACAAAACCATGGATTATATTAAGAACCCAGGTCAGCATTTCTGGACAGAGACATTTATGTTGAGCTTTACAAACTACTACATTTCAAATGTATCTTTTAGTGCTTTGACCACATGCCGAATGCCACATAGTCCCATTAATGAAGAGAAAGCAGACGTCTCTGCCACACTGGAAAAATGGATTTATGTACTACAGGTAAGAGGGTAAAACTTGTGAACTGCTCCTTTAATTCACAATCCATTCAATTCCAAAGGCAAGGTGTTAATTGGAAATGTGGCCTATGCGGTAGCCTTCACTGAGAGTACCACACACACACACACACACACACACACACACACACACACACACACCAAGTGAAGCCACATCAGGCTGTTAAAAGGCGCAGGTCCCCTCAGTGAGCTTTAACACGCAGAGTCTCTCTGTTTTTACCTGCTGCTTGTCAAAATGCTCCCTCTCCGCTCCGAGGTTGGCCTCAGTTCGCCTGGATTTCACCCGTGTGGGCACATGCCTCATGCTGTTCATCCTTTAGATTGGACAATGACGGTTTCAACAAGAAAAAAAAACGTTCAGGCTAGAGTAAATATATCAGCGTCCTCTTCTATCTAGACGCCATAGTCTCTGTGGGACATCTCCAAGCTGCGGCTTCATTGCTGGTGCTGCATCGCGGCTGAAGGAGGAAGAGCAATGACTGCGTTACGTAGATAGATCCTCCCCCAAGGTGGAGGAAATCATCATCATCTCTTCTGCCTCAGACATCATCGCAGATGAGTGTTTTGCATCAGACTTTTCCTTTTTATACATTATGCTGTGTGTTTCGGTTCTTTTTTTTTTTGGTCGAGACACGCTCATCCGTCCGTGTCTCTCAGCTGCATACAGTGACGTCACCTGAATGAAATGAAAACACATGAGGATTATCTTTTTTTTTTTTTTTTACTCTGATAAGCCTGAGATTGCATCTGATTTTATAATAACAGTGAAGTAGTGGTGGAATAAGGAACCAGGAAATGATGCTCAGATTAGGGTAGACTGCTGTGACACATGGAAACATGGGCCAGGCCATAACTTTAAAGCATCGTACTATTGACCATATTATTACAAACAATGTTATGGCATTCAAGCAAACTCAATAATATTTCAAAATCAATGTTTCGGGACTGTATTTAGCAGAGCAGCTCATATGGTTGCAGGTATTTGTGCCCCCAAGATGTATAGGAAAAGAATGCAACCAAGGCTGATAAGTCCTCTAAAATAAAACTGAACACTGTTCAAAATGTCTTTAGGCTTTCAGGGCAATTCAGTGACAGAAAAAAATGTATGAACATTGATGAGTTTTATAAAGATATTGTTCGCTTTAGTGACTACAACACTCAATGTCCTGTACTCACTTATGAGGAATTCACTCAGGGATCTTTTTCCTCATAATTGGGGGAAGCTGTTTTATTAGGCTCACAGCTTTAAACGTCAGCAATGGATCAGACACTCTAATTCCTCTGCTTCTGGTTATTTAAATGTCCTCAGATGATAATCTTAAATAAAGGACATCAACAAACAACAATTGTTTTTCTTCTCACATTGGCATATAACCTTCTTTAATGGATAAACCATGGAGTGTGGTGCCTCTTGCTTTGTCCATCTTTACTCGACTTGGCTGAAATGACCAGAAGTACGTGGAATAACTTGTTTTGTTCGTCCGCTTCCTTCATCTTTTATCATTTCACAACTTCAGCCCAAACCTTCACAGAGAAATCCATTCAAAGAATAAAAGATATAAAGTAAATGTCATACATTTAAAAAAATGGACAACATGCATTTCCTGAGCTGTTGTTTGACACTGGAAGAAGAAAACTAACACTTCAGTTGTTTCTTATATACATTTTAGGATCTGACTGCATTTCAGACCTCTTCAAGGTTGTAGGACTGGAATTTCACGTTTGTAGCGCCGGGTGGAGTTGTGACCATGATGTTTTGTTCCTAAGTATGCATGTGATGGGACAACAGGAGAAGGGAACAAAAGGAAGTGTTTGCCCTTCAGGCTGAACTGGCTCTTTCACATTTTTACACATGGTCTAAAAACTGCACACACATTCTCAACCAGTTTCTGAACTGGCAAGGCCCAACTCACATCCATTGATAAATTACTGAGTGGGAGCCCTGACATGTGACATGATAGGACTGATAAGTCATGTGAGAATAGTTCAGTGCACACATGCTTGGGTCTATGGAAAGCAATCCAAAAGCACAGAGAGCAAAGTTTTTCCCCCAGAGTATTTTATTCTATTTTTATTTTTATTTTTATTTTATTGTATAAGGAAACATGCTCCTAACATATGGCAAAGGCAGCAATTTCAAATGTTATCCACTAGACAGCAGTAGAGGTTTACAGACTGAGTTTGCGAGCGACAACCTGAGCTCCCCCATACTACCATTTCAGCCTTCTGTTGTCTCTGATTATGAGGTAATGTTAATAAGAGAACCAATTCATTATCCACACAATTGAATAAACATGACTAACTGACACTGTTGATAACTAATAAAATCAACATAAAAACATCACGTATACAACATTACAAACCACAGCAAATAATGTACTGCTATTTTGTTTGCATAGCTTCCTTCCTTATTATTTCTAAAGCATTCTCCAAATAAAGTATTAGATTTAAATCTCATGTTGAGACTACCACTCTTTTTTTGTGATTATTTCTTTATTAACAATGTTAAAGGATCAATTCCCATGATTACGATGAACATGCACAACAGTTCAATTGATACATTCAGTTGATTATACTTTAAATACAAATCACACCAGTCTTACACCATGCTGTTTAAAACCATCACACTTCAGCCAGTGCAGAAGAATTAGTAATAGTAATTGTAAACTCTAAATACATTAATGTACATCTCTGCCAATGTCCACAGCCGCACACAAATGTGTTAAAATACAAAAATCCTGTGTGTGTGCACCGACAGGAATCTACATTCTCTATTCTCTACTGTCTGAAAGACTTATTTGTGCAGAATGTGAATGTATTCACTTTGATTTGCCTGGTAATTCAGTTCATTGATTCTATTTGAATTGGCTGTTCACCTATCTGTATAAATTACGTTAGACTTCCAGGATTCCATCAATTTTTCAAAATCTGGTTTATTATAGACTTGAATTTTGTTGAATCTTGTTTTTAACCAACAGCATCAAAGCAATAAACAGAGGCTGAGACATTTAACTGATATATTTAGACCCTTTATTCAGTGCTTTGTAGGCTGTGAACTGGTACCCTCAGGTGTAAGTTTGGACAATTTGGCAGTGACATTAAGAGACTTGTCCCACAAACCCTCAAGCCTTTGTGTTTAAGGTTGATGTGCTTTGACCTTCATCCAAGTCTGAAGTCATGTTCACTTTAGGTCAAGTTTTTGTCCAGCACCTGTTGGCTTGGTTCATCGTCTACTCAATCCTCAGCAGTCTCTCAGTCTTTGCTAGCAACATTGAGTTGATGGTTTTGTCTGATCCGGCCACAAATTATTTTCTAAGCTGTCCTACAACTGATGAGTTGCACCAGTGTCATGTGGCTTATTGCTTCTTTGAAAACTGACTTTGGTAAAAAAGTAAAAAGCATGTTTTTGCTTTGCTGTGACTGTGATTCAAAAATTGTATATATAGCAGGAAAATGTGGCAACAATTCATAACAAACTATTCACATATTTCCAGTTCCTAAATTAAAGCAACAAAGAAAAAGATTTTCTCAAGGGAACTTAATAATAGTTGTAATTGAAAAAAGATGAGCAGTCAATTACACTTGCACAACATTAATTAGGCTATTTAGACCCTTAAGCTCTGGAATCACAAGCATGTTTTTGCAAAGAGGTGAATTAACTTCCAGGGGAGGGGTTCCCAACATGGATGATTGCAGACTTTATTCCAGTGGTTTGATTTTAATTGAAGATTGATGCAATTAAATATACAACTCATTAAGGATTTTTACACTAGACTTAAGGGTAAATACTGTAGGTTTCCACATGCAAGGTTATTGTGAAGTGATACTGTTCCTTACTCTCTGGTCCCTCTGCAGTAATTAGCCTACCCTTTGCAGCTTTCTGGAGAAATATAGCATGTTTGGGGAAATATAGATTACCTTGTGTGGTAACACTTAATGAAAACCAAAACCTTCTGTGTTGGGCTTCCTGTGAATGCAAAAACCACAAACACTTTTTTTTCTATTCAGAAGTTCCCCTTTAAAATGCAGACTTTTGTCAAGGTGTTAGTTCTCTGATCTGCAGCCAGTGAGGAAGCACGTAAGTTAACATGCGTTGCAATTTCAATGGAACTCTGTTGATCAGTGTGCTGCCACCAGTGCTGCTGACAGAGTTTTTTTTTGGAGTCCTTGGAAATGGTTTGGCTCTCTGGGTCTTCTGCTTCCACATGAGGCCATGGAAGAGCAGCACCGTGTTACTCTTCAACCTGGCAATGGCTGATTTTCTGCTCAACATGGCTTTGCCTTTCCGTGCCATCTACTACATCTCGAAGATCAAGTGGAAGTTTGGAGACGCTCTGTGCAACATCTGCCTCTTCATGTTGGCAATGAACCGCAGTGGAAGTACCCTCTTCTTGATGGCTATCGCTCTGGACAGGTACATGCGTGTGGTTCATCCCCATCATCCCATCAACTCTCTGAGTGTCTCCAAAGCCATGTGTGGAGCACTTGTTTTATGGTTGTTCACCATCTCAATGACAGTTCATGTCGTTAATCTGAAACATATCAACACAACCCACTGTGAGAGCTTCAGGGTTGATACTGAAATGCACCATAATCTGAACTGGCACAAGTTTGAGTTTCTTTTTATCTTCTATATACCTCTGCTTGTGGTTCTCTTCTGCACATTCAACATTATTCGCCACCTGAGAAAGAGACAGTTGTCCCAGCAGGCAAAGATTAAGAAGGCTCTTTGGTTCATCATTGTTGTGGCAGTGCTCTTCATCATTTGCTACCTACCAAGCAACATCGCGCAGTTGCTGATTTGGATCCAGACCCACCAATTAGTCAGCAAGCTCCCCCATTCTGAAGTCTGCCCTGCTCTGGAAAACATGACCATCGTGTTTTTTATCACCATTAGCCTGACCTATCTTAACAGCGTGTTGGATCCTGTCGTTTACTACTTCTCCAGCCCTGTCTTCAAGAACTTCTGCAGGAAAGCTCTTCATCTACCCCAGACAGACACGAATGAAAGTACAGAGAAGAAGACTCGGGAAACAGGCTCCCAGTCGCTCAGCCACCTGTGATCACACACCCGGACACCATTAAGATGGATGCAGCTCCGTAGCAAAAATGTTTACTTAAAGTGACATGTTTCTTTCAAAATTGTCAAGCAAGTGCTATAGCCAACAATATGCTATTTCTTACTTCTCATATACAGTAGTTATCCAATATCTATTTACTGCAAAGAATGTAATGCATTAACCAGACATTGTTTCATACTAATATCAGCTTATAAATAAAATATAATCTTTTAATCCTGTGAAAACTGACTCATTATTATGGAAACATACATATCAACTGCGATGATAAAAAGTTTTTATAATGTCTCATAGCTTTCTCATACCAGGCAATCTATGATCATTATGATACGAAGTCATATTAATGATGTTTATAGAGGTCCTTTCAGATTTAAAAAGGAAAACTTCCTCTTCAAATATTTTATTTGGTCAATGCCAAGTGCTCCTTGTTGGAACAAGTAATTTAGACGTATGACCTCATCATAGATATGTGGCTTGTTTTCCTGGATTATTTCATTTAACATGAAGTGCAAGCACTTATAAATAGACTCAAAGTATAGGATTCACTACAAGAATTGAGCACCAAAAAGCAAATATATCAAGGATTCATATTCAAATAGTTGCAAGAAATATGTTGCAATAGTTGTACAGAATCTTCCTTGCCAGATCATGAATAGTTTTTTCCTACCAAACCTCAGGCTTCACAATGCAGACCAAAACTGTATTTTTGACATTTTTAAAAGATGGTAACTCACTCAAAAACAAAATCTGGATTTATTTACTACAGGTAGCAGGGTAAAACTTACTTTGAACGTAAGTTGATATTTTAACATGTTCCTCTGCCTCAGCAGTGCTGTTGAGAAGACACCCAACATTGACAGCTAATATACCCACAGGAAGTCACACTAACACACTGATCTTCCTCTTAGGGAGGCTGTGAGCTCATTAAACTCAACAGACCCAAAAGCATTACCATTTGGGTTTACTTCACATGGCTGCTGCCCATAAGTTACTGTCTGAAAGACCTATTTGTGCAGAATGTGAATGTATTCACTTTGATTTGCCTGGTAATTCTACTCAATCCTCAGCAGTCTCTCAGTCTTTTTTTGCTGGTATGCATCATAATGCTGCCACCTCCACCCCCCGCCTTCGCTGTATGTGGCGGAAAGGAGTCATTCCTGTCTTGCAAGCAACAGTAAGTTGATGGTTTTGTCTGATCCGGCCACAAATTCTTTTCTAAGCTGTCCTAAAAGTGGTGAGTTACACCAGTGTCCTGTGGCTTATTGCAGTTGCTGCATTTTCTCAAATTTCAAATGCACTGTAAAGCTGTTGGGTAAGACTCAGTGTAAAACACAAGAAATATGTTTCAATAGTTATACAGAATCTTCCTTGCCAGATCATGAATAGTTTTTTCCTACCAAACCTCAGGCTTCACAATGCAGACCAAAACTGCATTTTTGACATTTTTAAAAGATGGCAACTCACTCAAAAACAAAATCTGGATTTATGTACTACAGGTAAGAGGGTAAAACTTGTATCTCGCCTTTTGGCGTGAACTGCCCCTTTAATTCACAATCCATTCAATTCCAAATTCAAGGTGTTAATTGGAAATGTGGCCTATGCGGTAGCCTTCACTGCGAGTACCACACATACACACACACACACACACGGTTGCCAAGTGAAGCCACATCAGGCTTTTAAAAGGCGCAGGTCCCCAACGTGAGCTTTAACACGCCGAGTCCCGCAGTCTCTTCACCCGTGTGGGCACATGCCTCATGCTGTTCATCCTCTAGTTTTGACAATGACGGTTTCACAAGAAAAAACAAACAAATTAAGACACAAAAAACATTCAGGCTAGAGTAAATATATCAGCGTCCTCTTCTATCTAGACGCCATAGTCTCTGTGGGACATCTCCAAGCTGCGGCTTCATTGCTGGTGCTGCATCGCGGCTGAAGGAGGAAGAGCAATGACTGCGTTACGTAGATAGATCCTCCCCCAAGGTGGAGGAAATCATCATCATCTCTTCTGCCTCAGACATCATCGCAGATGAGTGTTTTGCATCAGACTTTTCCTTTTTATACATTATGCTGTGTGTTTCGGTTCTTTTTTTGGCGAGGCACGCTCATCCGTCCGTTTCTCTCAGCTGCATACAGTGACGTCACCTGAATGAAATGAAAACACATGAGGATTATCATTTTTTTTACTCTGATAAGCCTGAGATTGCATCTGATTTTATAATAACAGTGAAGTAGTGGTGGAATAAGGAACCAGGAAATGATGCTCAGATTAGGGTAGACTGCTGTGACACATGGAAACATGGGCCAGGCCATAACTTTAAAGCATCGTACTATTGACCATATTATTACAAACAATGTTATGGCATTCAAGCAAACTCAATAATATTTCAAAATCAACGTTTCGGGACTGTATTTAGCAGAGCAGCTCATATGGTTGCAGGTATTTGTGCCCCCAAGATGTATAGGAAAAGTCAATTGATACATTCAGTTGATTATACTTTAAATAAAAATCACACCAGTCTTACACCATGCTGTTTAAAACCATCACACTTCAGCCAGTGCAGAAGAATTAGTAATAGTAATTGTAAACTCTAAATACATTAATGTATATCTCTGCCAATGTCCGCAGCCGCACACAAATGTATTAAATATAAACACAGACATGCAGGCATGTGCGTGTGCACCAACAGGAATCTACATTCACGCCTGCACTTACAGGCGAGTCTATATAGTGTTCACTCCGGTCTCAGTAAGTTGATATTTTAACATGTTCCTCTGCCTCAGCAGTGCTGTTGAGAAGACACCCAACATGACAGCTAATATACCCACAGGAAGTCACACTAACACACTGATCTTCCTCTTAGGGAGGCTGTGAGCTCATTAAACTCAACAGACCCAAAAGCATTACCATTTGGGTTTACTTCACATGGCTGCTGCCCATAAGTTACTGTCTGAAAGACTTATTTGTGCAGAATGTGAATGTATGCACTTTGATTTGCCTGGTAATTCTACTCAATCCTCAGCAGTCTCCCAGTCTTTTTTTGCTGGTATGCATCATAATGCATACCAGCAAAGAGGTGAATTAACTTCCAGGGGAGGGGTTCCCAACATGGATGATTGCAGACTTTATTCCAGTGGTTTGATTTTAATTGAAGATTGATGCAATTAAATATACAACTCATTAAGGATTTTTACACTAGACTTAAGGGTAAATACTGTAGGTTTCCACATGCAAGGTTATTGTGAAGTGATACTGTTCCTTACTCTCTGGTCCCTCTGCAGTAATTAGCCTACCCTTTGCAGCTTTCTGGAGAAATATAGCATGTTTGGGGAAATATAGATTACCTTGTGTGTAACACTTAATGAAAAGCAGAACCTTCTGCATTGGGCTTCCTGTAAATGCATAAACCACACAACACTTTTTTTGGTTCAGAAGTTTCCCTTTAAAATGCAGACATTTGTCAAGATGTTAGTTCTCTGATCTGCAGCCAGTGAGGAAGCACGTAAGTTAACATGCATTGCGATTTCAATGGAACTCTGTTGACCAGTGTGCTGCCACCAGTGCTGCTGACAGAGTTTGTTTTTGGAGTCCTTGGAAATGGTTTGGCTCTCTGGGTCTTCTGCTTCCACATGAGGCCATGGAAGAGCAGCACCGTGTTACTCTTCAACCTGGCAATGGCTGATTTTCTGCTCAACATGGCTTTGCCTTTCCGTGCCATCTACTACATCTCGAAGATCAAGTGGAAGTTTGGAGACGCTCTGTGCAACATCTGCCTCTTCATGTTGGCAATGAACCGCAGTGGAAGTACCCTCTTCTTGATGGCTATCGCTCTGGACAGGTACATGCGTGTGGTTCATCCCCATCATCCCATCAACTCTCTGAGTGTCTCCAAAGCCATGTGTGGAGCACTTGTTTTATGGTTGTTCACCATCTCAATGACAGTTCATGTCGTTAATCTGAAACATATCAACACAACCCACTGTGAGAGCTTCAGGGTTGATACTGAAATGCACCATAATCTGAACTGGCACAAGTTTGAGTTTCTTTTTATCTTCTATATACCTCTGCTTGTGGTTCTCTACTGCACATTCAACATTATTCGCCACCTGAGAAAGAGACAGTTGTCCCAGCAGGCAAAGATTAGGAAGGCTCTTTGGTTCATCATTGTTGTGGCAGTGCTCTTCATCGTTTGCTACCTACCAAGCAACATCGCGCAGCTGCTGATTTGGATCCAGACCCACCAATTAGTCAGCAAGCTCCCCCATTCTGAAGTCTGCCCTGCTCTGGAAAACATGACCATCGTGTTTTTCATCACCATTAGCCTGACCTATCTTAACAGCGTGTTGGATCCTGTCGTTTACTACTTCTCCAGCCCTGTCTTCAAGAACTTCTGCAGGAAAGCTCTTCATCTACCCCAGACAGACACGAATGAAAGTACAGAGAAGAAGACTCGGGAAACAGGCTCCCAGTCGCTCAGCCACCTGTGATCACACACCCGGACACCATTAAGATGGATGCAGCTCCGTAGCAAAAATGTTTACTTAAAGTGACATGTTTCTTTCAAAATTGTCAAGCAAGTGCTATAGCCAACAATATGCTATTTCTTACTTCTCATATACAGTAGTTATCCAATATCTATTTACTGCAAAGAATGTAATGCATTAACCAGACATTGTTTCATACTAATACCAGCTTATAAATAAAATATAATCTTTTAATCCTGTGAAAACTGACTCATTATTATGGAAACATACATATCAACTGCGATGATAAAAAGTTTTTATAATGTCTCATAGCTTTCTCATACCAGGCAATCTATGATCATTATGATACGAAGTCATATTAATGATGTTTATAGAGGTCCTTTCAGATTTAAAAAGGAAAACCTCCTCTTCAAATATTTTTGACCAAAAGTAAATTCAACTACCTTACATGTAGGTAATAACCTTAAATAACAGATTAATATAGAAAATATTGAATCATATATGCAAGCAATGCAAAAGAGTAACCTACCACCAACAACATAAATAACTACAGATTTTAAAAACGTGACTCTATAGAAACCATTTTGCTAACACAACATCTAATTTGTTTGATATTCCACTCTACTTGCTGTCATTAAACTTCCATACATTGTATTCATTTAGGATAAACACAAAGGGAAGTTGTCACACAGCTTCCCATGCAGCAATCATCATTATTAAAGGTCAAGTCAAATTAAAAAAGAAATTACCTCACTGGGACTAAAAATTTGGCTGACTTCACTGTATTAAAATGAGGTTTCTTTCCTTCCTCATCCTATGAATCAAACCGCAAGCAGCTTCTCAAAGAACAGTGCATGTGGTTCACTTTCTAACTACCAAATCAACTCCATGAACCCTTTGGTATATGTGTGTACATCATGGTTTATCAAGTATAAGCTGAACATTGACTAAGTATGAGTTTTATCCGCAATGAAAAAATGCAGAGCTGTATATGCATGAATTATTTAGAATAATACTCCCCTGTGGGCAGAAGTCAGAGGTGCCTCAGTGTGGTTACCTACTACCCACTTGAAATATCAAGTGGGTAGTAGGTAACTTTCATAACTAAAAAAGGGAAGTCTTCCATCAAGAATGATAAGGATCTCAAAAAATACCCCTCCCTTGTTTATTTCTAAATTTAGACTCGAGAGTTGAGTTAAAATAATTGTACTGAGGCAGGATGTTTTACAAGGGTGAAAGTAAAACATTTTGCAACAAAAATAGAGTGAACCTAAATTAAAAAAAAAAATCAAGGTTGAAAACAGCCTACAAAACATTTACTTACTATTTCATTTGTGTGTATGCACCAAAACAGAGAAAATCTGCCCAAGCCTTTAAAGTAGGCAACAGTAATGTAGCTATTTTTTTTGTATTCGACATTTCAGTCATTTCATCTCTCAGACATAAATGTATTTCTTTTTAGACTCTTAAAAGATGTGAATTATTTTCAGCTGCAAATTGTTGTCTTAGAAATGTTTCTTCTACCGCATGTTAGCCAGCAGTTATAACGATATACACATAATCAAGCTAGTAGATAATAAAATAAAATAAAATAAAGATTCATAGCCTTTACATTTTTTATATTGATCTTTTTTCCAGAATTCCACTACACATCAATAATGAAAAGCATTTATTCCAAATATTACATGCACAATGGAAATATAGATAGAAGTGCAAATATTGCATCACAGCCCAAGAGAGAAAAAGTAAGAATATATAAATACAGCTGCAGAAATAATGTCTGTTCATCCTGACACTCCATTTTGCATGTTGAGGAACTCCTGAAAAAACAAATTAAAGTAGAATTACAGATCTGTTTTGTTTCTATTACAGATCAATAATTAAACATATAATGGTGAAATACAAAAGCTACACAATCTGAACTGCAATAATATGATGAATACAACTATTTAAATGACAATAACAAAATAATATCTCTCCTCTATCGCAGGCTAAACTGGGTCCACTTCGGTTACCTTCAGGCAGCTTGGTGAAGGGGAGCCGTTTGTCATAGTTTTCCCTCTTTGATGCTCTCTGTGTTTCATGTACTCACAAGCGAGTGAGTCGGCATCTTCCTGACTGAAGAGCAGATGAAAATAATATGACTTGAGGAACTCAAATCCTGCATTTGAAAAAGTCAGACGCATACAGTGGGTTTTTGTTTTGGTCGTTATCTGTCAAAAGTCTTGAGACACCAGACGGTGGTCAGCAAGACTGGAAAAGCAATTTATCAATTCAACACACTGAGACTGTGCCTTCACAGGATAAGTCTGATGTAAAACTGACAATATTCTGTTAAATATATTGTATTTGGGAAAGATGTCATCTACATACTGTGTAGAGGAATTTTTATCAACTCATCTGTAATTCAAGGTAAAGCCCACATGGTCCAAATTCCAGAGCGTGTTAACTAAGCCACATGTCACTAAATGTAATGTAGACTACACAGACTCTGATGGGATGCTGGAGGAAGCTGTGCGTCTCACAGATTGTGCCGCTAAATGTCAGATAAATCAAAAGTTTGAAGGGATGAATACACTGGCAATAAAAATTGCATCAAAATGCAATCATTAAACATGATTTTTATTGCAATGTGTTGCATGTACTGCATACCTGCTGTATTTATGGTTATGAACAACAGTAGATTTTTATTAGTCTAATCCTATTTTGATCATACTTTTAGATATGCTGTTATGCATGTAACATACAGAAAACTGTTCTTTATATCGACGTTTATGTTGCTTCCCTTACAAAAACTTACCAGTTCTGGCTGATCAGGTAGTCCACCAACTCTTTCACCTGGTTCGGTCGGCCACTCGACACAATGAGCTGCTTCAGATGCTTGAAGTGTTTGGTTTTCAGCAGTTTCTGGTGCTGTCCATTTTGACTGATGAATGTTAAAACAGTCTCCCTGATCTGAGGAATCATACAGGCAACAATAACACGTCAATGCGTTGAAACAAAAAGTAATGGACAACGTCTTTAACATCTTCACATCATTACATCTATTCTAAATAGTTTCCTGTTTCAATGCTTTACTGTTGCTAGGGCTGATACACACACATACCCAAACTCTGTAGCGTGGCAATACGTATTTTGTTACAGGATCGGTTTCAAAAACAGTTGTGAACGTTATATGTTTATATTTATATAGCAATTTAAAAATATTTAATATTCAAAGGAATATGTTTGCAGGTGTATATGTCCAGTTTGGACATATACACCTACTTTACACTACAGTTTGTGTTCAAATAGCTGAAAAACCGAGATAGTTTAAGGTGCATTTGAAATACAAACAAGTTGGTTGAAATAGCTGTTAAAATGAAAGTGCTGAAAGAGCTTCACGTTTCAGTTTAAGTGTAAGAATTGAATTAAGCTGAAGTGTCAATTTTAGTATTGTGAAAGCAGTTGAATTGTCAGTTTGATAAGTAAATGATGAAAACAACTGAAATGTTGCTTCTATTGTAAATGGTATAGTGGTATAACCTAAACCGACATCTAACCTGTGAGGGAACTCCAGCTAGTTCCCCAGTGTTCATGAGCTCTTCCACCTGCTCAAGGACAGTGACCGGGTTACACACAGACAGAAAGCCCTGGAAACAGAAAAAACACAGTGTTGAGTTTGACACTGTGATTGTGATAAAAAAAAAAGATACAGATCTTTCAAACGATTCCTGCTAACATGTTGTAATGACATGGAGGTACTCACTTGAATCTGCTGAGCCTTTTTATTGGCACAGGGGACAAGAAGGAGTGTTCCCAGGGCAAGGGCCGGCAGATTGAACTGTGCGAAGCGATTGGCAATTCCAATCAGGTCCAGACTCAACAGGAAAGGGCACCTTGGGAAGAAAGATGTGTGGCAGGACGTTTGAAATAAACATGAAGAGAATATGACATATTATTCCGGTCATCACTGCTTTCTTTGTAAACAAATTTCAACATTCAGTAAATCAAACCTGTGTGCATAAAACAGACTGAAGTGTCACAGAATGATATCGTTTTTCAAAACTTTGACACCCATGCAGAGTTAAATATATCAATGCATGTTTTGCATGACCATATTTTAGCACTAGCAGTCCATGAAAGTTCCACGTAGTCCTGAATGCAGAACACTTGGTTGGTAAATGATTGAATACAAGCACAACGTACTTGAGGAGGAGAACAAAAGTCCTGTAGAGTGTTGCCTGTTGATCAGGACTCAGAGGAACAGAGGCTGTCAAGAAGGAAACACATCAGACAGTAAGGATCATTCAGGATGCATACTGAACACTGAACAGTGCAAATGTGTATATCAAATCTAAGAAATTGGAATGAACAACCTTTTAGCCAATCCTCATCAATTATTCTTACAAAACATTGTATAATAAATGTCGGTCAGCCTCAAGACAATCGAAGTGGATTCACTAATACAACTCAGTACCTGAAACAAAAGGTGCCAGAATCATACTCCTCCAGGTCCTGGAGAAACTGGAAATCTGGCAAGAAAACAAAGTACATAAAATTGCTTTTGCAACCTTTTCTCTATTATGACTTGTCATATTGTAGCAGTGATGGTTGGAGGTGTTTTTATTTTTCATTTGTGGGCTGGTGGTTAAGTCACTCGCCATTTAGCTGCACATTTCCTGTCTATATCTCGACTGTCAAAATGAAATAACAGCAACTGGCCGACCATCTGAGTCCTGGCTCCGGAGCAGGTTGCACTTCTCATATACAGTTTGGTGCCACATTGTACTTTACTATAAACGCGACATGTGTGAAGTAACAGAGGAAATACCAACATTATTTGCATTTCTTTAAATAAAATAAATAAAGTCTGAAGTTACCTCCCACAGAGCAGGCACAGCCACTATTGCCTCTAGCACCTTCTGGAGGTGGCTGATCTGAGAGGGAAAACCAAGTGCAAAACCAAGCTGACTTTATTAAAAGTCCCCTTCAACAATTTTACAAAGACTGGAGAAAAACAAAAAGTGATTGAGATACTGCGTTCAATTATGGTTTTTTGTTTATAGAAATTGATTTCTTGATGGAAACTAATTGTGTAAAAAAAAAAAAAAAAAAATCTGGTGCACATCCTCTCACCAAATTGAAGCCAAGCAGCTTCTGAAGCAGACTGTTCCACAGCTGAGGGTCGTACACCTGATACTCCAAGCACAGGTCTGCCACCAACCGCACCGCCTGGAAGGACAAAGGGTGCTTCAGTTTTCCTGCGTGCAGTTTATGTGCAACATTTCTAACAAATGAAGTAACAAGCTGGAATAGTTTTAACTTTTCAGTTAGAAAGTACCTGCGGCTCATGACTGTGGTTCTTCCACAGCCCTTTAACCAAGCCCTCTTTGGGGCTACTGAGGAACGACTGCACCGTGTAAGGGATGTTTAACGCCTCCAGTTGAGAGACAAAGATGTAGCACTTAAGGTAGTACCTGCATGAGAGTATAAAATACAGAAACATTAACACATCTTACACACCCCTTAAATTAACTTTGCAATTAATTATTCCATCAGTACTATCAAACAGATTTCTCATACTGAATTTTGGTCTTGGGGATCTGCAACTGAGCCTCCAGAGTGGCCGAATCAGCGAGACGGACGAGACAAAGCAGTGCTCGAGTCCGATGGCAGAAGGTTAGACGAGGCCCAGAAGTGCTGAGGGGCTAGAGGAGGAAGTACAACAAAAAAAAAGGATATAAGTCACTTTCTCTGGAAATTTTGTCCAATTTTGACTCACTACAATATATTACTCACCCAGGTTTTGGCAGATAGGATAGGATTTAGAAGACGGACAGCATCCTCCATGGGGAAAGACTGCAGCATGTACACCACCCTTAGAGCATCAAGTAAACACAATAAACAGAGAAGCCAACAGATTTTGATGATACAACTTGTGGCCAAATCATGTTGTCTTTCAAATTAAACAGGGAAAGAAAAAATTGCATGTGTGATAGAAAGGCAACTGTCAGTTTTAAACTGTACGTTCTGTACAGTGTATTAAAAGTACTTTACAAATCGATATTACAAACTTACATCAATATAATTATTTTCAACAGAAATTCATTGATCTCAGGGATCAGGACTCAGTGATTACATTTAAGCACAGATTCAAAGGGTTAGAAGAAAACAGAGTGCTTTCTTTTTTATTGAACTTTCATTTAAAAAAACATAATAAACGTAACATGATACTCTACAAAAGAGTATTCAGAGGTGAAATGCTGCAAAAAAAGAAACAGCTATGTCTCTACCTCATTAAGTCTGGATCCTCCTCGATGTTGCTGACACAGTCAAGATTCCCAATATCCTTAATCAAAGAAAAACACATCTTATCAAGTTTCTACACAAAGGACTTAAATACAATGTAAGCCAATTAACAGGAGACGAACAGAAACAGTGATAAGCGATTATAATTAGGTAAGCTCAGTGAGATATACCTTGGTGATAGCAGGGCCTGTTTTGCAGATCCATTTTTCCAGCATCATGTTACGGATTTTCAGGAGCTCCACGTTGTTGATGGTGGCTATTTCCTTAACCACTGCATGTATGTCTGCTCAGAGGTAAATGCTCAAATTAGGATTCAACACTGCTGATTTCTCCCACTTACAACTTTTTTTGGCCCACATTATGAAGCAAGATAGTGTAGTGTTAATAAGAAAAAAATTATTTAAAGCAGTAAAAAAATTGAATGTAAAAAAAAAAAGAAAAAAAAGCAGAGCAAAGCAAACTAGACGATATAACACATTTTAACCCAGTAGCCATCTTCAGCACATGAAGCTGGTTTTATATGCTTTACTTCAGCTTCTCCAGCAGAACACTGTGTCAACGCATGCTCACCAGGATAAGTTTGACCTCCTGAGTCTCTGTAGCGCTGCTCCACACCACCATGCTCATACAGGGCCACTATGAGCCTGGCTGGCAGCCCAGTCAGCTTCAGATGCTCTGGGCTGTTCAGCTGGCTGGTTATCAAGGTATTCTCAGTAGCCGAGCGCTGGAACTGCAGTTTCAGCTTGGATAGAAACGTCTCCCCTCTGGCCCGTGCCGCCTCCTACTCAAAATTAGAGAGGAGTAGATTGAAACCAACCAGTTTATAAACAAACTAACCAGATAAAGATATGAGATATGTGAAGTTTATACTGTAGAATTTCCGCAGGTGAAAATCACAAATACTGACCTCAAGGTTTGGATCCTTCAGCCAGGCATCTCCAAGAGCCAAACAGAACCTAAGAGACTGGGTCTTCTCATGGCCTGCAGAGAACAACAAACCATTCAGTCCATAGATACAAACACACAAGTGGTGAAGTAGCAGTGTCTTATCTGCAGGTCAGACCTGGTGGCAGCTCTTGGGTGATCTTGTGGGCTGTGGCAGCTGCCCACTCCGGGCTCTGGATGCAGTGGATGTACTTCATCATGGTCTTGGCCACCTTGAAAGTCTCACTATTGTAGCCATGACCCTGACTCTTTTTCCTCTGCTCCAACAGTAAAGGCTTCATCTTCTTCTCAAACACATGGTTTGCTGCTGACATGTATAACTTGTCGAGGCTCACCTGGAATGAGACAGGAAGGTTTTTGAATAACAGTCAAACTTTTTGGATGAATCTATTATTTTCATGATTATACAGGCCACTTCTTTAGACTAGTGTGCTTTACCTTCATCAGTTTGCTAATCAAAAGAAGTGTAGGGAAGGTCTCCTCGCTGAGCTCAGGGGCTAAACACAGAAACACATTTTAGTTTCCTCAGTCTTAACATATCTCACAAACTGGTATGTATAATACAAATACAGATTTGCCAACTGAAGCTACACAAAGATTTCAAACACAGTAACAAGTGTTTAAAGTTTTCATCTATCATCCACTAGTGGTAAAATATTTGAAATGTAAGGACCTCAAATGAGTTAAGAATAATTCCTTCCTTTAAGATTACACTGCATTAGATCTAATGCAATCAGAGTATTTTGAGTTTGTCAGCTATAATATTGAGGCATGAAAATACGACAACTGACAGTTCGTTACTCACAGATAATCTTCCAGAAATGTTTGGTCTGCATAAGCAGGTGGAAGGGCAGTCTGCTGTTGGACAGCAGGTTTGGCAGCTGTCCGTTTTCCAGAAGATAGGTGCTCTCCACGTCTGAGGTAGGAGAGTGGCGCTTGTAGGACTTCAGGTGTTGAAGGAGGCCCATTGCCTGTGGAATTAAATACACTGGCTGCTAGTCTGCACAATAGATTTAGCAGAAAATGATCTGTTTAATTTAAAAGTGTGTGTTCTTTTTACCTGACTAACAGAAAAGGTCGTCACATTCTCATCTGCTGCCTCTATGATCTTCAAGACTACTTCGATCCTCTCATAGTTGTAAGGGCTGAGCTGTACAAGAAGTGCATTTTACAAGTAAGGTGAATAGCTAGTAATTTAGTTTGGGATAGAAACAACTAAATCATTAACTACGACAGTAAAGCAAAATTAAAGTAATTGGTTTTTAGAAACTGTAAGAAAATAATAGGTCTATTGTCATTTAAAAGCGGCACTATAAAAAGCATATATATTTTATTACTATTAAATAAGCACTCGTGTTGTTCGTTTTTCTTGAATCAATGAAAAACCATTAACACAGAGCCCTCATGTTAATAAGAAAAATATTTGAAGTTCTCCATCTTCTAGTTTGTCCCCCATGCACTTACCTTGAATATGGCAGCACAGAGACTGTCGGTGAGCTCGCTGGTGTTGTGTAACATCGGGATAATCTGCAGGACCCGCTCCAGTGCGTCTGCATGACACAGAGGCTGCATCTCTTTCTGGCCTGTGCCAGGGTCCCCTGCAGCATCCTCGTCCTCTTGGAGCAGCAGTAAGGTGGTAATGTACTGGTTGATCACACTGTCACGGTCTAGACCAAAGGTGCTGCAGACGGGAGCAGAGGGTGAGCACAGGGAGGAAAAGAATCCTAAACTGCCAGACTGATCGGGACAGTTCTGGACCATTAATGAAATGCATTGAAACAGATTGAAGAATTTGACATTGTAGAGTGAACAGCGGACCTGCAGTACTGGAGGATAATCTCTGGGCTGATTCTCCGGTTTTTCACCAGGTCAGGGATCAGACTACTCTTCATCTCAGGCCGCTGCCGGAACACTGGCTGGATGGATATCTGTGGCCGAGCAGGAGCAGCATGGTTAACATCAAGTCACATTAAATATCAAGTCAAGAGTGACAGCAACTTTTGAAGTATAATGTGAATAGAAATACATATATAATTTTTATCCACAAACCTCCAGTTTGCCAAGCTTGATGCCCCATTCAGCATCAGTGATGACAGAGTGAAACTTCTCTTGTTCCTCTGCCTCACCATACAAGCAGCAGAGATCAGCCCCAATCCTGGCCACAGCCTGAAGCAATCAAAGGCAATTTTCATTATCAAAAACAGAAATAAAAAAGGTTTGTCGATAAAATACAGAAGAACAGTGAAAATATTGCCTACCAAGATTTTGTCATAGTTTTGCCAGGTGTTGTCAATAACCTTCCAGAGTACTTTGAAGACTTCTGCTTTGGAGAGGAGTGTACAGAGACCAATAGCCAAATCACAATCAACCACCCTCCAGTTGAACACCTGCAGCCGATATAAATAGAGATGATTTTCATCATGACAGTGATTTTAAAACATACTAAAACACATATATCGGCCATTACCATCTCATCACATCAGTCTCAGCAGTCTCACCTTGTTCAAGAGAGCCACAGCAACGGCATTCAGAGACGAAGTAGTTGTCTTTCGAAGATTATTTAAGCATAAATTGTACTTCTTAAGCTCTTGGGTATCATAAAGCTGAAAGAAGAGTTATCACATATGACATTTTCACTATACACATTACAATATAGTTTGGCAAGAAGCTATAGCTATAATAATGGTACAATTGTTCCAGAAACACAAGCCATACCTGTACACTAAGCTTTATGTCCATGACATTAGAGGTGACATGCTGCAGGCAGCTGCCGTATGAGTTGACCAGCACCCTGAGGGCCAGCTCCAGCTGACTGCACTCCTGTAACATCTGCAAAATGTTGGCCAGGGGACCCAGGAGGGGTCGCAGGTAGTTTGAACCTGTATCCGGGCAAGGCAAGACACAAGGTTAACTTTCAAAATTACAAATTCAAAGCGAAGCAATGAAATATAAACTTAAGTACAGACCGTCTTCAAATGAGCAGTGTGCCAGACAGGAACAGTCCAGTGGGTGAAGTTTGGTATCTGCAAGATTGGTAATAAGCTGATGAGACCAGTTAGCAGTAGACTATCTAAGCTGATGAAATCGTAAATAGACATTGAATAGATGAATAATTTGAACATCTTACCCAGAGAAACAGGCAGCAAGCAGTTGGTAATTTCATATTGGACTGGAAGCGCAGACACTGGGTCCAGAACAATGCAGTCTTCACTAAAAACATCCTGAAAACTCCACTGAGAATGTGGATCTTTTTCTGTCTCCAAGGTTGAATCCTGTGACATTATACAATTAAAATACAAACGTTTATTATATGCATTTGGCTAATTTTAAAACTTTGTAAAGAGGGGACATTAATACATTTTAACTACTACCAACAAAACATTTAGAATTTTACTGTAATTGAAAATCATCCCGCTTTAAAATTACGTAAAATAATAAACTATTATTATCTGAATCCTCTATCTAAAAATTTTGACCAGGTAGATTCCCAGTTTCTAATTTGCAAAATAAGATGTCTGATTTAAATGTTTGCAGAAAATATATCATATAACATATCAAGCATAAATCAGAGCAAAACAAAGTAAACACAGTATCATTCTATAGAGAAAGAAAATATACTGACCTTGGCTATAAAGCCATAGTTGTCTGATAGCTGACACTGATGATAGACATCCATAGCTATCCGTGTGCACTTGCAAAGCTCCAGACAGTCCAGGAGCAGATCTGCAACAGTTATCATATAATTACTTTTTTTTTTTTTTTAATATATATTTTACTTGAAGCAAAGAGAGCAGCCAAGCCCCCTCAGAGAACATTTGTCACACAGAGAAAAAAATTGTTGTCACAATGAACTATTTAGGCAGGATGCTCTTTCAGATTTGCAAACAAAGGTGTTTTGGAAATTATAATTTTTTTCTTGTTCTACAGCTTTTCTGTTTGTGTATCATTAGTGTGATTAGTAATGTTTTTTGGGTTTTTAATGAGTTTAAAGGAATACTTCACCAACAAAATGATCATTTGTATATCAATAACTCACATCGTGGTTCCTTGAATTTTTTAAAGAAAAATTTAGTTTTTCTCGTTTGCCTACACGTGAGCAAATAATCAAAAACTATATCAAAACATCCGTATTCAAACTTGGTATAAGTCTCATTTATCCAGTCGTATGCTCACCACTTCCCAAACAAATGCATTTTCGCTAAATCCTTACTGCTTAAAACAATTTGGATTTGCATGCATAAGTAGCGCACCAACTTGTGAGAAGTGAGATTGTCAATGCAAAAGTGTTTTAAATACTAACGTGTTAGCAAAAATGCATGTGTTTGGGAAGAAGTGAGCATACGACTGGACAGTGAGACTTGGATTACTTACAACAAATAAGCTTACAACAAATAACCAAACTGTTTCAAATCCACAAACTTCGAATCCAGCACTGATTCACAGAACAGCCATTGATTGACCAACATTAAATGTTATTGAACATCATTGATTGTGCAACATCACTGCGTTCTTTACCTGAGTGGCATGCAGTGATAGCCTGGCAGGCAAGATCATGGATGACTGCTGGCAAGTCCATGTCTTCAGGAAGCACCATGGGACGTCTGCCTCCAGCATCTGGCATAAAGTCTTGGCAGCAGTGAACAAAACCTTCCCTGTGTTGGTGTTATAGTGGTGTTCATACAGCTCACTGAAGATATGTAGGAAGAGGACAAAGAAAATCATAGGATATTCTCCTTGTGCCTCACTGGACAGGGATGTTTTTTTTTAGTCTGAATTAAAAAAACTTTTAAACAATTTCTCTATATTTTCACTAAGAACACAAAGGTGAAATAAACAACAGCAAGCCCGGCCCCTGGATTCATACACAAAACACAACATCCACACACGCAAACCTGAGGATCTTGAGGGCCTTGTCCACCTTGCCCACTCCCAGAGCTCGTAGTGCTAAGTCAGACCAGAGCTCCTGTTCGGTGCGCTGCAGCTGCCTTCCTAAACGACGTAAGCCAGCTTCTGTGGAGATGGTCTTGGTCTTGCCATCCGGGTCATTAGCCACAACTGGAGTTGTCGTAGCCTTCCCCTTAGATGAACGGCGGCCATGTGTATTTTCATAGGCTGTGATGTGATGCTCCTGGATCTGCTTTCTAATGTTTGGATCCTCATAGTTGGAGGGGGTGAAAAAAACATCAAAGTCCTCCTGAAAAACAAACATAGAGGTTGCAGGTGAAAAAAAATGATGACAGAACAGATTTTTACAGATTTAGATAATTACACTTAAAAATGTCTTAAATGAAACTGACCTGTAGGTGGGCAATGGCTTTGAACATGATGAGGTTGTTTTCACACTCCATGCTTTTAAGAGCATCATCTACGGAAGACATGAAACCTTTGAGACATCAGGATTTTCAGGCAGAAGTTCATGACCTTTACCTTTATTTGTCTGTAAACTGTGTTTAGACAATCACTGGGTCTCAAGCAGTGAGAGATTCCCACTTAATTTTGTTTTCATTCACAAATGTTTAATATTTTGTTAGTACCCGTTGATGTCTTGGATTTACCAATGTTTCTTATTTTTGCTCTTCTCTCACAATCCACAAATTGTTTTTCCAAAGCAAGGAAACTTAAGTTTTGAATTTGACAAACAAAAACATTTTCTTTTTTAAAAATGCATCAATATCATATCATCAAATTTAGATTAATATATGTTTTAGAGCCTTTATAATGATAGGATATTAAATGTGTGGCCTAAGAAATACGATTGGTCAACTGATCGCAATTAAGGGATAAATAAATGAATAGGCAATATCAAGCCTTGAACTGTTTCGTGAACTGAGAGGAATGTATGTCAAGCCTTGAACTGTTTCGTGAACTGAGAGGAATGTATTGAGTTACTCAGAAGAATGGGTGTTTGCTGACAGAGACTGTGGACACATACTCACTATGCCACCCTGCTGTTCATGTTTCAGTATTGTACTTACTTTTTTGGATTATATGCAGGTATTTCAGAGCCTCCACCAACACCTGAGCTATGACCATCTGGTGTTTCTTGTGCTATGGAAGACAGAGAAGACAGAGACAGAGTTGAGATATATAAAATGTGAGAATGAATATATGCTTACAATTATGCTGTTCTATGATGTTCAGGCTGTGATTGATTTAGATTTTACGTATGGTCTACTATGAGGCATATTTGCATAGGCATAATCTTAACTATGATCACAGACGCTGAGGGAAAGGCTCCTAGGCAGGGAAAATCCTGGTATATCATATAATCTGTCAATTGCAGGTTTAATGTTGAAATGACATGTAATGCTCAGCAAAAACAAGCTCTAAATCTTTAAACCATCTTAAAATGCAACAACATATGAATTCAATGATCTGGAAATTGCATTCAGAAATTTAGCCGTGATTAAAAGCACGTAAAATGCAAATTAAATTTTATTTCAGACACGGGACATCTTCCCTCTCCTCACCTCATCGGATATGTGGGCCTTGTCCTCCAGCTGCAGCCTAGCCCAGGATGTGAGACGCTCGATCACACACTCTGCCTCTGCAGAGGACAGCCTCTTCAGGACCGTCACGCTTTCCTCCGTCTGAAAGCAGCATAAAATACTTCCTATCAGTATGTCATGGAAACATAAAAAGAAACATTTAATCTTGGTGATTTCATATTTCCATGTGGATGAGCATACCTTGCCTAGGCCAATCAGCTGGATGAGATGCAAGTAATTTATCTGCGAGGTTGGAAGTTTGTAAGCTTCAGCTAATGTCAGGGAGTCTTCTAAGGACATTGGCAAGTCTTGCTTCAGGATGTATCTAATCAGTGCCTGGGAATATATACAGTGTATGACAGAAAGTTCATAAGAAGGCACAACAGAAGTAAAATGTCAAATAATTAATCAGCTCAAAATTACCATAATTTCATTGCTGTTAGAGAGGTTGAAGTTGCGGATCCCATAGCCCCTGAGAAGTTTCCTGATTTCCATCAGACGGTAACTCTCCTTTAAAAGCTCTTGTCTGGGGAATACATCAGTAAATAGATAATTTATAGAAACGGATAATATTAACATATTTTCCAGTATGAAAACATCTGGGTGAGGAAAATGTAAACATACTTTGGTCCATCCATCTCCAGGTACTGTTGAACCAGTTTTTCTACCACATTACTCCAGGGCACTACAGCTTTCTGCATGATCTCCAGCACAGCATCCACCATCAGCTGGTAGGAAATACAATAATGTGAGATGTCGCGAATCCTGGTACAAACTTTATTGATTTTTACTATCTTAGTGATTCTTGTTACTCTGCTGCTGTTATGGCTGTTTTTCACTCAAGTATTTGACCTCACAAACCCTTAAACATACCGTGAACTACATGTTTGTAACTGTAATAGTGTCACAGAAACTTACGTCAGTATCAGTCATGCAGGCCAGCACAGCCAATGCTTTGGCTTCCCATTCTGTGAAAAGTGTTGTAGTCTGAGAACTACAGCGCTCCAGCAGATCCTAGTGAAGATGAGAGGAGAAATATTTATCATCAGGCATTTGAAAAATGAAACGTCTGTTCCAAGTGGGCTCGACAGTGATGGAGTTTTACCTTTATGTACTGTAGAAGTAGCTCATCTAAAATAATCTCATGCTCTTCAGTATACGGCAGGATACTGCTCTCCACTGTGGCGGCAATCAGCTCCGGAGCCGGCACTTTGTCCAGCATGAAGAATGCAACACTACGAACACTTCCCTTTCAAATTCACAAAGAAGAAAAATCATAAAAATAGGAACAACGCAAAACTCCCTTAACATGTCTTATAAACACATCGACACAATGTACTTAAAAGTAAGATCTTTTTTTCATTTTCATAATGAAATCAATTAAAGCTATTTTTATTTTGGTTCCTGCAGATTAATAGAATATACGTTTCCTTCTGGAGATATCAGTAGCTTGTTTGAACTCAAATATAGTTAGAATATGTCATGAAATAAGACCGAAACCTTCTCAAAGACTGAAAGTGAAAGTCTGCAATTGTATTTTTGCTGGAGGTTCAGGAGCTGACGGAGGTTTGACACCAGGGACTTGAGGTTCTCCATCTCCTCTGCACCATAATTATCGTCCTTAAGAAAAGATAAGAAATAGATCATCGACCACATAATTAAGCCACAATTACCTCCCGTTGGTAGATCATGATTGTGAAGGGACACAAATATTATAGCAGAAAGAGAAGGATGTGTCTAACTTACAGATTT
>NC_072461.1:6525497-6527997 GCF_027596085.1 Anoplopoma fimbria
CACAACAATGGCTGTCTGCGCACAGCATGGCAGAGGGGTTACCCATGATGACAGAGAATGTTCCCACTTGTAGACTCTCCTGAATCACAATATGGCATCACCACCTTCTATCGTTAGCTGGCTCACTGCAGTGACTTTGAGAGGGGAAAAAAAAAAAGAAATGAGGGAAAAAACGTTCCACCGCCACCGGCTGACTGTGTGGCACTGCTGTGTCGAGTGTGATTTCGACGTCAGGGATTGTATTCTTTCAGGCGATGTAGCAGCACCGAGAGAGGGGGGATATATATATATATATATATATATATATATATATATATATATATATATATATATATATATATATATATATAGATATAGATAGATAGATAGATAGATATATATATATATAGATAGATAGATAGATAGATAGATAGATAGATATATATATAGATAGATAGATAGAGATATATATATATATATATATATATATATATATATATATAGATATAGAGAGATATAATATATAGATAGAGAGAGAGAGAGAGAGACTTGCAGGATGTGATGAGGACGCGAGGTGGTGGTGGGCACACGTAATCGTTACATAGCTTGGTGGCCTCCAATGGGCGATAGACCAGAGAGAGAGAGAGCAGTGTGTAAGTGAGAGTGATGACCAGGCACGCACACACCAGCAGAAAGATAAGCACCTGTCCATGGTGAACTGTTTTTTTGGAAAAACAGTTCACCATGGACACTCAGACACACGTAACACATTACAAGCCGCCAATTTCTACCACTGCATTATGCTGCCAGGGAGAGAGTACTGGCCCGTTTAGATCCATTTAGGCCCCGGCCAGCTGATTTCCAGAGCAGGCCCCCGGGCCAATTTAGCCACCACCTCCACACAATTTGCCAAGCTGGATGAGATCGAGGTCTTCTCTGGGCTGTAGACCAAGCTGATGCTTCATATCAGACTTACAACAGCAGCCTGGCCAAATGAATCCGGTTTACACGGGTCAAGTACATAGTGACTGTGTATTATGTAAATTGCAGAACACGGAATTGCAGGTGGTACTTATGAACTCGGGTTGAAACCTCCTTTGACAGAAACCAAACGCTACAGATGACACTGTTAATCTAGTCCTGGCTTCCTAGTTGTCATTAAGCTTTGTTTTAACATATTCATATTATAGAGACATTTTAGTGCAGTGCAGTAGGAAGCCTAATAGAGTATTAGTAAAGTCACTTGTTTGCTGAAGCCTCATCGTACATACAAGGTTGTAGGCTGTGGTGCTGTGGCACTACAGGGGTGGCAGTATAATCCACTGGTGAGACAGATCACCCGGTGACTGGATGGTTTGATCCCAGCAGCGGCCACATGTTCTGCAAGTGTCTCACAGCAAGACGCTTAAACTTAACCAGCTCACGGACTGTTGGTTCCTTTAGAGAGGTGTGTTGGCGATGTGACATTTTAGGCTAACTAGACAGGGATCTTCAGCTATGTAGGCAAACTGCACTGAGGATCGTGTCAGCTACTGGAACTGTGTCAGAGTTCTTTGTATGTGGACTCTTTTTCTTTTTTTTATCTAGGCTGGGACAATATCGTAGTTTTCAGACATGGTGTCTAACTGGCTCTTACTTCTAGGTATAGACTCCAAGAGGTTGACAAGTAACATAGAAGCTTGTGTCTGTATTTATGGGGGGTAGACAAAGAGATGCATAGCTGTATTGTAGTGCACTGTATTACAACAATCAGTAGGTACGACTAGACTGTACAGACATGGGATTTATACAAGTAGAAGCTCTCAAATCACCTCCTGTTGGCAATATAATCCATACAAACCCCAGATATATGTTTGAGGAAATAAATTTAGTGACATGGATAATGAGCAAACCCAGCTATTCCTTCTTGACCCTGTAGTGTGCAAACCAGGCCAGTGAGTGGTTTCCAATTAGTAGAAAAGACAGTGAAAGCAGCATGTAGTTTATTGGTTGACTGGATTTATTCCTGGTTATTTACAACTCCATGTGAGCAGTGCCCCCCCCCGCCTTAATAAGCATACATGCATGTAAGTGTTGGTGTGCAAGCGTGTCGAGGACAAAGGATCAGTGTGAGCGGTTAGTTGGTGTGATTTCAGGCATTTTCTTTTTTTCCCCTCTCACTCTCTACCTTCCACCTTATTTCTAATCAATAGTTCATTTCCCAGCCAGACACGAGTACTTTGAATCACAACAAAGGGTTATCCCCCAAAAACAATACTTTTTCTCTCGCACACTCCGTCCGTCCTTATCCTCACTTCTCCAGCAGACCTTGGAAACACCAGATAAAGCTGGGTATGGATACAGTGGAAACAAGTACAGGAAGGGGTATTATGATTTGCTATCATTGTTTTCACACATAAGGTGCTATTGTTTCATGGACAGATAAGCCACACTGGTTTCTGCACATTAGAATTTAGCATATTGCACAAGGAGAATAATGTATATCCTTCATCTTCTCTCCCACTTTACAAAGCTGACTTGT